>NC_142422.1:13707500-13905000 GCF_059516105.1 Syngnathus floridae
TTTCAGAAAACCACATCAACATGCAACCGCCGTGGCGGAGGCGTTTATTTGATTTTTTTTACTCTCACCCCAGGGAAGTCCCGGCATAACGCAGGGAGGCCCAGTGGCCCCACGACCCCCCATCTAGCTCCGCCAGTGGCAGGAGTAGTATCAAGACTCTAAGCAGTAGTGGTGCTTACCTGAGAGGAAGGTTATCTCGCTGAGGAGCATCCATCGGTCGGTAAAGAAGAAGCTGCAGCGCAGGATGTGAGCGAGGCGTCCGTCCAGGGGCAACGAGAGCGTGCGAGATGACGGGTCCTTGAGGTCGTCCAGTGGGACCGACAGGGTCAGGACCGGCGATGACCACGGCTGCAGCAGCCCACCCTTGAAGGAACACTCCACCTTATTGAACACCCGCACGCCCTGAGTGTGACGGTTGTTGCTGTGCACCTGCGTAGATGACAGTGGACCAGGAAACAGATGAGGTCCTGTTCAAAGTCAACTGAATTTTTAATAATATTGCACTGTCCTGTATCGTAATAAAATGACATGGAAACTTATCAGCCTACTAATACCACTGGCGGAGCTAGAGGTGGGACTGTGGGGGCACTGCCCCCCCCTTTACCAAAATATGCTTGGAACTCCCAGATTTCGTTTTGCTTGGAACTCCCAGATTTTGTTTTGCAGACCTCTTGCGATCGCCATTGACCCACCATTGGTTGAAACCTAATTTCACTTTTTTTTTTTTTTTTTACTCGCCCCTAAAAAGTCATTTGTTTGAAGTGTGTTAGGTTGTTTTCACAACTTCAAGGTTCTTTTATTAACCTATAAAACATTGCATGGCTTAGTGTCTTCGTATCTCGTCAATCTCGCTGTACCTCACATTCTTTGCAGAAACCTTCATTCGCACAACACTGGTCTTTTAGCAACTCCGAGGGCCAAAAAGAAGTCCACAGGGTCAAGAGCATTCTATATTCTGACTCCAGAGCGTTGGAATGCCCTACCGATAGATATCAGAATCAGCGTTCCCTCTAAGCTGCGCAGCTGCGCAATTGCGCACTGCTCACGCAGACAAGAAACTCTATGCTGCACATGAAATAAAATTCAGCATAAACTGATTGATTAATATCTAATGTTAGACGTAATCTAATCTAATTAAGTCGACGGATGATTTTCTTTCTGTGCCTTTTTGTAGTGTAAATCAGTGATTGACAGGTGTCCAGCCAATATGATATGGTTCACTTAGGCTAAATAGCCAATGATAGCATTGACAGTGCCTGAAAATGTGTCCTATCCATTCGTGCCGTGCAGGTCAGCTAGCTAACAACAGTGCAGCGGAGTCAAGAGATGCAAATGCTAAGTGAGCTCATCCCTTATCATGGCGAAACGAACAAACAGCGACACATCCACTCGCCAAGACAAAGTAAATAAGAGATGCGGCAGTTTTTGAAGATGGAATGGCTGTCGGAGTGTGTGCAAATAAAAGAACAAAGGGTGGAACTTGGTGTGACTTTTTCAAGTGAGAAAGGTCAACTATGCAAAACATGCAGTGAAGACAAAGTGGCAGGCGAGTTTACAGAGGGAAAAATATGGACTAAATGGAAATTTGGCTACCTCAAGCGTCACATTCAGCAGAAATGTCAATAGAAAGCTGTTGAGATTGTACAAAGACTCAAGGTGGGACAGGGGATCGGTACATTATTGCGAGAGCGCAAAAGACCGACAGTAAAGGAACGAGCTGTCACACAAAACAAAATCCGACCCCGAGCAAGTTAAAGTTCTCATTGACAATATTTCATTCATTTATCTATTTATTTATTTATCAATCAATCAATCAATCTGGTGTTGCACACAGTGGTCCACAGTGTGCACAGGGAGCTTGTGTGTTTGCACAGACATTTGAAAAATTAGAGGGAACATTGATCAGAACTGCTACCTCAGTAGAAACATTTTAGACAGGGTTAAAGGCACATTTTTATGCTATGGCCTTTAATTAACTTGTGTTGACCGATTCGGCTGCAATTTGTGTTTTCTGTCCTGCCTCCCCACCCAGGGAGGGGGTTAGGTGACACCCAAACTTAAAATGGCTGTCTGGATTTCATGTCGACCAATCAGGATGAGGGATCTGGGGCGGATTACCACCCTAGCAGACACTGCCATGACAATTGAGGGCACCTTCCTATAGCTCTTCACTGAAATGGACATCTACTTTTCTTTGAATTGTTTTACATTGTGTGTTAAATGTGCCCTCTCTGCATCCATTGCAGCCTGGTCATCCTGGAAGGGGGATCCTCCCATCTGTGGTCTCTTCTCAAAGTTTCTCAATTTTCCCTCCAGTTGGTTTATTTTTTTCTTGCCCTCCTGGGAGTTAAGATCAGGGGATGTTGGGAATAATTGTCAATTTTGCACATGTGAAGCCCTTTGAGACTTGTCTGTGATTAAGGGCTATATAAATAAACTTGACTTGACTTAAAGGACATATAGAAAATCGACTTTTTTTGCTTTTAAAATGTTCTTGTGTATTTGGAGTCTCCGGGAGTGTAGAAAAGTGTAATCTACCACTCCAGGTGCTGCAGAGATACTTTTATGATCTGTTTGGGGGGCTATTTTCTACTCAATTCAGATTTCTGCGCTTTCTATTACTTTTTTTTTTTTTTATCTATTACTAGGGTGACCAGACATCCTCTTTTCCCCAGACATGTCCTACTTTTCAGCCCCAAAAATCTGTCTGGGGGGAATTTCAAAAACTGTCCTGGACTTTGTTCGACTGCCTCACATGTACAATACATTGTCAGTAGAATTGCCACTCTGTTCCATTTCACTCTATTCCAGGTTACTCTGTAATAGTTTGCAAATAACTCATGCCCTTCTCCTCAAATCTAGCCACCTTGCTGATTGTGTGTGTGTGTGTGTGTGTGTGTGTGTGTGTGTGTGTGTGTGTGTGTGTGTGCGCATGAGGAGGAAGTAGGCGGGTGCTTGCCAGTGAGTGGAGATGCCGAAATGAAAATGCACCTTTACTTTATTTGTATGCGGTTTTTATTATAAATTTATTATTTGTTTATGTATCTATCTAAAGGCCGGTCCGTAAAAATATTTTCTGACATGTAACCGGTCTGTGGCGCAAAAAATGTTGGGAACCGCTGATAGAGACCACAACTAAATGAGTAAAATGTAAAACAGTAGAATTTATAAGCGTGATACATGGCCTTTCACGCTGACAGTTTGACCCTGGAACAGATACTACATTCCATTTGCATTCATTGCCATGGGAAAATTCTTCGTTGCGCTCCGATAAAATCCTCAAAATGCCCTTGAAACGAGTCAGAGGGGTGAAAAGCGTCCAAATGGGGAAACATGAGCGGCGCGCCGCTAACCTGGCACTTGGCTCCGAGACCGTCACCGATAAGTGGATCCACGTACGAGGCAATGTGTCAAGCTGCCTCCCTGCCGGCCGTTCTTTCTGCACGTGTGCATGTTCTCGTCAAGGTCGTGCCGCCTACCTGCATGACTCGGAGCAGGCGAGGCTTCTCGAAGTGGAACTCGATGTCCACGGCGGGCTTGGCCAGAACGTCTCTGTTCCAGCCGAGGTAGTCGTAGCCGGGCCACACCCGCAGCTCCTTGCTCTCCGTGAAGTCATCTCCTCCCAGAACGCCGTCACACAGCTGACCTAGGCCGCCAAATTGCACCCTGCGCCCACATTCAAACGCAAATTTGTTGACAAACAGGGAGAAGCTAGCAATGGTTGAGAAGATACGCTCAGAAAGAATCATGACTTGGTGTTCCACTCCAATTTGAGGGCTTTTCTTGACCAGATGTTTGACGCAACGTTCAGTTTGTCAAAAAATAAAACAATTTTCTTTGCCCATTTTGTAAATTCGCATTGCTGGGGAATCTCGTCTGTGTTGAAAACCCAATTGGAAATTTTTCAGTTTTCTTTCAAGGCAATACGGCATGGTCCGGCACAGCCCGGCCGTACTAACACAACAAGGTTACCCCACCTCTGCTGCCTGCCATCTGCGCAAGAACCCGTCTGGATCGCATCAAAAGGTGTTGGCTTACTCATAAGCAAAACATTTTGGGCTCATTGAGCGAGCGAGCGTGACCCCAACGCGGCCTGTCTGGCGGCTTGCCAAAACATTCTGGGCAGGAAAGGTGTCTCTGAGTCCCTCGGCAGCCATAACAACACGGGTGAGTGCTGCATTGAGCCTGGTCCTACTTACCCTTGCTCGGCACTGCCGTCGTAGGTGGAGTCGTTCAGGTAGACAGGCGAGCCTGACAGATTCATCACGTGGCCCACAGGAGCTGTATAAGCCTTCAGCCCGTCTACGAGAGGCGACAACCATTGAGGAATGAGTCCGTACATGGCGCGTAGGCACAAGGCAAACAAAGCAACGGCTCCGTTACTCGCTCCCCACCGCAGACTACCAAAGTCACTCAAACCGAGCCGAGTGGCGTAAAAGCGACCATATTCAGATGACAAATCAAGCTTATCTCCAACCAATTCGGCAGCCAACTTTAATGAGGCGGCGGAAAGACAGCGCTGATCCGGGGCGGCAAGACAGAGTGATGAACAATG
This sequence comes from Syngnathus floridae, assembly GCF_059516105.1. Taxonomy (NCBI): domain Eukaryota; kingdom Metazoa; phylum Chordata; class Actinopteri; order Syngnathiformes; family Syngnathidae; genus Syngnathus; species Syngnathus floridae. The sequence continues at coordinate 13,712,056 of NC_142422.1, forward strand.
AACAAGAGAGCGGGTGGCGGAGAACAACACTATTCATCAGAGGGCGGGCGCTTAAGCAAGATTTGTGCAATCAGGTCACATGACAGCCACTCACTCACCGGCCCACACGCAGCCGTAGAGTTCCACTCGAAGGCAGACGCTCATGACCCTGTCAGCCAGCGGGTAGAAGCGCACCATGCGGGCCACAATGGGCGGGCCCAGGTCCTTCAGAACCACATCATAGGTGTTGTCGTTCCCGGACACCACCTTGGAGGAATGACGTTGGGCATAATTGATGGAAAGGCCTTCAAATTATCTTTCAAATGCATCTTACTTCCTGGCCCCAGCGGTCCTTCCAGGTGATCCATTTCACACCATCCCGTGAGTAGCGCAGGCGATAACTGCGGGCAAACTCCTGGCCGTGCCCGTCAGCGTGGCGACCCTGTGTGCCCACCAGGGCCAGGAAGTGGAGCTTGCGAAGGTCCACCTGCAGTAAGGAGACAGCTTAGCTACGGCGCTAGCTTATGATTTAAATCAACTAGTTGACATGCAGAGCTCAGCTTCTTTTAACATCTACAAATGTCCTGCTCATCCATTTTTTCCAAAAATCAACCGCGGCCCACAAGTTTGCCCGTGCCCACTAGTCAATGGATATGAAAAGGTCAAACACTACTTTAGATGCTCAGAGAGCAGCAGTCTCATCTTGAATAATACGGACATGCTTGAGTGCATATTTTTCCAGAAAGTCATGTTCACATTGGATTCCAGACGTTGGAGCCAACAACCTCTGACGTAACGTGACTTGCGCACAGAAATCCAAGCGAGCTGGAGGCGTGGCGCTAACCTGAAGATATTCCGATCCATCGGGGAAGACAGCACCCGCGGGGCACCAAGCTCCGTCTCCTTCTCCGCTGCTCAACCTGAAGATGCACACGGGTCTCATTTACATTGGCTGACACACGGCCGGGTGGAATCAAAATGGCATTTAGCAGAAAAAAGAGCGGCAGATAGGTTTGGCAGCAAGGAGACGCCCACGTGTAAATCGACAACCGTGTCTACAAACGCGCTCAAGCTGGGGAAAGGTAAAAATGTACGGCACACACTAAGAAGAGGAAATGATTTGAGCTGTACTCTGTGACACGCACGCACAGAGCGGCAAAGCGCCTCAACTCTTGAGACGTCACGCTGAGAGTACTGCTGCTCGGTCATGCGGCAGAAAACAGACGGATGAGATCGCGCCCTTCCGAGGGAAAGATGAGCAGGGCGGGCCAAGGTGCATTGCAACATCGTATCGCCATGCAGTCACCATCCTTTCGAAAAATATTCAGGCCAAAGAAGAACTCGATATTTTGAAATCAGCATCACACCATGAAAAACATACGGCGCGCGTGCATGCGTGTGTGTGGTATTAAATTGTCATAATGAAATTTGTTAGATTTTTCACTTTTGGACAGCGATGAGACAAAATAATAATGTGCTTCTATGTACAACTCTAAAATGTGTTTCTGATGTGGGGTACGGTGGGGGAACTAAACTATCTTTCAGAGTTTCCTCCCTATTTCAGCTTTCCAAGTTGGCAAGTGTACATGCGATACGTTTTGTCCAAGTTTAACTGCTTCCTATCCAGAGGCCATTATTGAGGCACACCCTCCCCTTTTCTTGGAGCTCCAGTGCTGCAATCAGGTAATTATCTCTGCATCAATTCCCCCCGCTTGCTTCAACAATTCCTGCCGTGCTGTTAGCACCGATCCCTCCTCACTTGTTTGCTTTGCCGTGCGTTCGTCTCGCCGTCCGTCTGTCTTGCCCCCCCACCCCCTGTGCGTCTCCCGGAGGCTACTAATCATTTGCACGTGGTGGGACTCTGTGGCGAACGCACGCACGCCCGGCTGCCCACCCACGTGCTGGCTGGCTACGGCTGGTACGCGTCCATCTTAGCGCCTCGCCAAGCCCAACCTGCTCTCGCCACATTTTTGTGCCAGACAGATGAATCGCTCCTGTCATTAAAAAACACGCCTGCCATCATCGTCCAACAAATTGCTTTGGGGTCCTATTTCATTGCAAGACATTGGTTGGAAGAAAAACATCTGAGGGATGCTGAGCAGTCTTGCCAATTAATGAAGCGGAACGTTTTTAAGCACGTCGGGTGGCCGCAAAAGTGACTGAAGGTTGTTAAAAGGTGCCAAAAGGTGCTTTGTGTTTGAAAGACAAGCGAAAGGGTTCAACTCACGCAAGAAAATGGCAGCAAGAATGATGAGTGGAAGGCTCAACTCACGGACCTGGCATGCTTGGCCTCGGTGGAGTCTGACCAGGAGCTGGAGGCGCTGATGTCGGTGTCCAAGATGCTGCCGTCCTCCATCCCCAGGGCGTAACGGCACTGAGCGGCTGCCGACGGTGAAGGCCAACGGGATCAAAAAGGAAAACGGGAAAAGGCAGAGAACCGTCGTGAGCCACGTCAAAAACGCCATCTCTCCTTCCCGAGCATCATCGGTCACGGTGCATCGTTGGGGAAACTTTGGTGCCGCGTTGCATGAGACTTCCCAACCCTGCAACTGTTTAGAATGTTATCTCATGTAAATAAGTGATGAATACTATTTGCACTCATTGCAACACTAAATTGTTGGATGGGTTATATTTGTAAATGACCACAACCTCACATTGCACAAACGCAGCAGGCAAATGTGGATTATCTGTGACAGTCCCAGTCAAGGTGGCACCGGGAACAAAAGGAGGCACAGAAACCTCACCATCTCTCAACAGACATTATCAAACGATTTGGATTGAATGAGAGATTACTGAGAGTGGCAGGGGGAGGCTCTGGTCAGGTGGCGATAAAGTCCAGAAGGGACAGGAAGGGGGAGGCGAGTGGGAGGGGACGCTGTCAGTGAGTCACCCGAGTGGCAAACGTTAAAAAACTCGTTGGGGGGGTGAGGGCTGTGCACGAGCCGCAAGCACACTCGCGAAATCATCTTCGGCACATGGACACACGACAACGCTTTCAACTTGACACATTTGACATGTTCTACTTCATTTTGTCAAACCAACATTTGACAAACACATTCGGGTCAAGTGGTGGGTGTGACCCATCAAAGTTGCTTCGAGGGTAAAAGTTTGGTTCCTTTCGTCTACTTTCCTCTTGTAAATGGGAAAGCATTTTACTGCCATATCATGAATTGGTGTGAAACAATTGCTGCCATTTGCAACAAAAGCGCAGGTCGAGTTGCAGCTTGTGTTTGCTGCCGCAGTCAGATATGAAACCCGGTGCTCCTGCTACACCTAGTTGTCCCCCCCCCCCCCACACACACACACACACACACACACGCACCCCTTTGTCTCTTCACGGCGAGGGAACAATTTCACTCTACCGTTCCACTCGAGCGACTGACAGGCAGCAAGAGAACTTTCAGCGGAGCCTGTTGATAGCACAATGCCAAGACTCACTCAACTGACAATGTGAGGAGAAAATGGGAAGGAAGCAAGTAAGGGAGGAAGCAATGAAGCGAGGAAGCAAAGTGTCCCGTGTGAGAGATTCAATGATTAATGAGTTTAGCACAGTCCACTATAACGTTAGCTAGCAAGTTTAGCTAGCAAGGCTAACCGCGACGCTTATCCAAATCTAGCTCATTTCCGACTCAAGTTAGCGACACCTTATTGACTAGACTTTTCGCTGCTCCACAAAATGTTACGGTAGTAGTGGAAAAGTTCTCCGTATATTAGCCAATTGAAAGACGAGATGCCAAAAACCGCCACGGCTAATCAACTCTTTAAATCTCAGTGCGTCAAATAATCAATGACTTGAACACTAGAGCTAACTAACGAGGGCGGACAGGACATCTTATTTTCACAAAAAGGGGCCACATTCAAAAGGTGGTGATGGTGCTGCTGTTTTGGTTAATAGGCTATGCAGCTCACTTTTAGAAGAGGATACTTTTTTGGAAAAAGTTCACAGTTTGTTGTGTGGGCGGTCTACCTGCATTGAAGTGCCACTCGTGCTCTTCTGCTGAAGACACCGGCGCCAGCACCAGCGCCAACACCAGCAGCGGCAGGCGGGTGACCTCAGCGCAAGGAGTCAGCCGCCCGGCTGGCCTCGCCATGACCGCAGCAGTGCGCATACTGCTTACCTGTGCGCCGACACACTGCTGGCCTCAGGCATTCCTGCAAACCAGAGGAAGAAACATCAGAAACAAATCTTTGGCTACGTTTCAAGTGGTGCCATGGCAGAAACCTGAAACCTGACGTAGTCAAAAGTGAGTTTCTCGCAGTAGTGTGGCTCCAAGATGTCTTGTTTGTAAAACTTAGCAAAGCAAACCAAGAGTGAGCGAGCACAAAAGTGCCAAAATCCACTTTAAAGTGCTAATTTGTTTCTTGGTCTGGGTAGCGGCCGGCCTGCCGGGCGACAATCAAACATAACTCTGGCAGTTAGTGACGACGCTACAATTAGCACCACATTCACTCTATGGGCACTTGAGAAGGTCATCGTTTGCCAAATTGCTAATCTCAAACTGGCTTGGACACATTTAAGCAAATTAGGTTTGGAAAGATTGAAAAACAAAGATCCGCTGGTATTGAATGGAGCATCTGATATGCCTTTAACAGGAAGCAAAAACACATCGAGAACATGGCTCGCTCTCACTTGCAAACCCCAAACATGCAAGGTTGCCAAACTGACATGACAGCTGACCGCTGGCATTTTTTCCTGTGCGAGAAGGAGGGAAGACGCCAAGTGCGAGTCTGAAGAGGGAACGACAGCTGGGAGCGAAAGAGAGGGCCGGCCTCAACTCCAACAGTTGACGCACAGCCGTAGTGGCAACGGGCAGCCTCCAGACTTGAACTTGTGCTCCATGATTTACACGCGGGCATGTGGCACACGCATGATGACGACACTTCTGCTCATTCTTCATTGGCGGAAATTAGCATTAACATTCAAGATGATTTGCGCTGGGGAAGACAAGAAACTTTTAAGGGCTGCGTTGTGGTTAGCGTGTCTGTCGTGTGACTCACACTTCCAAGTTTGAATCTCACATTTTGTCTTTCTCCCACATCTAAACAGTATCAGCAAAAGTACTAACGAGGCGATTCTCATCAGATGGATTTGCGCAAGATTCTCATCCGAAAGCAGGAAATGGAAGAACGGAAGCCGTGACGACTGTGTCAGGCGGCCGCTGACTTATGGCCTTGGACAGAAACGCGTGGGACCAAAGAGGGGAGCAAGGGCGTCACGCTGGCTGCAGCTGTCCTGCAAAAGGGATAGCCGCTTGGGAGTGCGGCTGCGCTAAAAGCCGAGAAGCTCCACTGATCGGGTGTTGCTCCTCATCGGCTAACGGGCTTCTTCTCAAAGCATCCCGACAGACACAGATTGGGGAGGGGACGACATGACAAACGCGGAGAGAAAGCGCAAAAAGCCCAGACAAATGTTTTGCCGAGCAGGAACAAAAGTGTCCGTGTTTTGCTGGCAAAGACGAGCGGCTGCCAACAGCTGCAGTTAGCATAGCGCTCAGCCTGTCGGGAGAATTCGGCCAGCCAATGCACTCCGACGCTTTTTCTCTGCTAATGCGGGCTGCTCGCTGCGCCCGCAAAGGCAAAAAGTGCCCTTCGGATGCGCCTTTTATGACGATGAGATAAGCAGCAAAAGCACTGGCGGCTGTCTTGTAGAGCAACTTGGAACGGTATCAACAGCAGACACAAAGAGGAGAAGGCTGGGATTGCACATCATACAACAAATACTAAATGACAAACATGATTTTGAAAACTGTGCCCAAGAGTCAAAAGTTGAAGGGCATCTCCATCACAATAAAAGCAGCCGCCAACTTAGCATCAAGGTGTTGGGCCAGTGCGCTCATGTTCTGGCCGCCGTTGTCCGGCAGGATGCAAAGCCAAGCTGAGGGCCAACTTGCTGCGACTGCTTAGCATTGCTCATCAATCTGTGCACTGTTCGTCAATGCAAGCAAGTGCAAGTCACCTCATTGGTATTTTGCACTACATTGAGTTGTCCGAGTTCCTCAATAGCGTCACGACTGAGAAGCAAGACAATGGAACACTTAAAGCGTGTCAGCTCAAAGAAAATACAAAAAGGAAAGTGAGTGGACAAGGTGGTGAATCAGGGGGTAGAAGAAAGCATACTCGGGGGACATTTCCTGCAATAATTTGGGAGTCGTTAAAGCAGCATTAAGGCTCCTCTGAGCACACAAGCAGCTTAATTATTGCACAAATTCACTAAGTCCAAGAGACGGTGGCAAGAAGAGCGGGAGTTTGCAAACAATGACGACTTGCAGTGGGGGGCTGACTGATGAGCACGGCTCGGGCTTCATCAGTGCCTGTCACCTATGCTACAAAGTGAAAGCACACCAAGGCTCAACTGGTTGTCAGAAGACTCGAGCTGGTCAGCAAGTTTAGACTGGAAGCGTTTTGGTTCTCTCGCACGCAAGTCAAGTCGCGACGTGCCGAGCGCGAGCAGAGCCTCTTCACTCTCGCTTGTTTTGTCGTGAATGAGAGGGGCCGCGCCTCACTTTGCCCACCGCCTTGGTGCTTTGGTTTCAGCACTGGCGTCATTCGTTCAATGATCGCATACTGTACAAGGTGTGACGCGGCGGTGCTCAACGGTTCTTGAATAGTTGCCATGGCAACAGTTTTACCCAGGCCAAAAGAGGCTTCTGTCGTGGACGCCATTTGTTTGTGAGCAAATGCGACGACATACCGGCATCGGTGCTCCGTGTTGCTTTGTCTCATTCGACTTTTTCTTGTTTTAATTTGCTCCTGCCTCGACAGGGAGGGGCTGTGACCTTTGCTTCCACCCATTAATGAGAAAAGCGTCAGTGCTAAAACTCCTAATGAGGCGTGGGCAAACAACGCCAGTTTGCCGTCAAGTGCACTCTGGTACCAATATATTGTTCTCTTAGGAGCATCGTGCATTCTAATTGGAATGCAAGGTTGCCTTTAATTGCACGCACCGACACGCTCTTCACCTGTGAGTGAGCCACGTTCAAAAGACAACATTTCAGAAATCAAAGAGCCAACACCAGTATACATCCCAGACCTTAACTGGCAACATAGAGTCCCAAGTCGCCAAATTCTTGTCAAATGCAAACGGTGTGGCACAAGACTTAACTATAGGAATGGGTCAAAATAGCAGTTTGCAGGTATTCATGGCCTTCCTTTGTCTCACAGAAAGGCAACAAAATTTGCTCGTAAAAAACAAAAGCGTGCAAGCGTTCCCAGAACACCTCAATCGCAGTTCCCCTTTTGGAAAGAGACTTCAATTATGCAGCTCACGACAAGCCCTTCATGCTAATGTGTCGCCCCCCCCCCGGCAGTTGAGAGCAAAAGGTAGCACCCCTTGTTCAACTTTGATGCCGGGCACGACTTTGCTCCACAATTCTACTATTCGGCAGCATTGCCAGGAGACTTTGGTGATTGATGCCCGGGTGACAAGGCCCCGAGCGAGCGAGCAGCCCACGTGGACGCGTGAGGTCTTGAGTCGATGAGCAAGTAAAAAAAGAACCAGCTCAAGTTGCAACCTTTTTTTTTTTTCTCTGTAATGTAACGCCGGCAGTCCCTTGAGTACATTCCCGACCGTCAGCCAGTCAATCTCACGCTTCTCAAGCTCGCTTACTCAAAAGCAATTGATGTTCAGATAATAGAAAATCAAACAAAGTTGGGATGAGCATAAAAGAAGGAACTGATTGGGAGTGTTCCAGGAGTTGTTTTTTATCTGGAGAGATTGGATATGTGCCATTTGACTATTTTGATGGCAGTGCCTCCATCTCGATTCGGCAGCCCAGACTAGAAGATTGTGTTGGGTCACCAATCTCGTGTTTCGTCCCCCAGGACTGAAATGTGGCGCAATTGGAAAAAAAGTGTGCAGGGCGTTCGTCTCATTAATGGGCGTCCATCTGACAGTGTCAATTCTCAGACTCAAATCCCTGAACTGACGGAGGCTTTGTGACTGGCAGAGCATGACATCATCTTGCTCATATCAAATTTCATATGCAGGCACGGGGAGGAGGGGGGCGCCTTTCTCTTGTGCGGCGTGCCAAAATGTGATAGGAGAGAAATGACAAATTCTTTCAAGTCAAGCTCCAAAGCCAAAATAAAACTTCGGCACACACACACACACACACACACACAAGCGGAGTCAACGCTATCTCATCACGGCGTCCCATGACGGGACATGAAACAATGGAAGATCACAGAAAAACGATTTGCTCTGCTTGTTCAATTTTGCGGTTAAATAAAGGAGACATGTCATGTAATCACTGCACTAATTGCGTTGACTTCAACGGCCTCCTTTCAAGCCCGTTGGTGCTCTGCTTTGGACATTCCAATCTGCTTTGATCTTTCAAAACATCAAACACGCATCGGACTGTGAAATGAGGAATTCATGTTTCTGCTGTGGCAAAGCTTTCTTATGACAATCATTTGTGTCTCATGAGAATTATTTTTATGTGTGGGAGGGGGGGGCATGTCATGTACAAGGCTGTCACGGACAGCAGCAATATGTAATGAATATGTAATGAAATATAAATAACACCAAAACAAAAAAAGCAGAACAAAGTCACTCCCATTTTAACCAAAACATATGAACAACATCACAGCACACGTCTTCTCCAGCTGTTTCACGTCTTGGCCAAACGGCACAAACACATAAACAGCGATTACACAGAGGGGGACATAGGTGAAATTAGCAGCCAAAAGGTCATTAAACTAGCCAGCATTCCCTTAGCTGAAGAAAAAATTAAATTGCTCCAAAAAGCTCAAAGCTAAAAAGGCCTTCTTGGACCCAGCAACGCGTCTTCTGCTTTGAGGTGAACGCAGCAAGAAATTGCAGCTCACTTCTCTTTTGCCTTCAATGCAACACATCGGTGCAGTGTGTGCAAAATTCCATCTGAGATTGCTCTGTGCAAATCGAATTTCGGTTTTGTTGCTCATTTGAAACATTTGCACGCAGGGCCTCATGTCACGTTTGTGTCCGCTTGCCCTGAAACAAAAGCACATGCACCAGATGATGTCATCTAAGGTCACACGAGCTAGTGCAAGCATGACATGGGTGGTGACCCCCAAGCACCGACCACAAAGCCGTTGCTGGGAAAGAATGGCTTTTATTTGACTTTGTTTTAGTCAAGGAGGTGCCATGTAAAGAAAGGGGGGAGGGATGCGGCTCTGAAAAGGCTAAGACCCAACCAAACATTCTTTCACAAAAGACACTTTTCACAAGCCCAGAAGTCAGCGGTGCAGTCTTTACACAGAAATCACAACTGAGGAAATTGTGGTTGAAATCAATAAACACAGGTTCATCAATTTTCAGTGGATAGCAAGAGTTCTCCAGTGACCAAAACAAGCCACGCTCTCCATTGTAAGACTTATCAGTATTCAGGTTTGTGCTTCATCTCTCACATTAACAGTTGTCATCTCAAAATTTAATCAAAGTTGTTGGGGATCCAATATTCAACTTTTTGCTTCAGTTGTCACTCAGCAGAGTGAACCATGAAGAACAATTAGGGTATGGTGGCCGTGAAGGGACAAAAGTGCAAACAGTCTCTCAAAGTCGCATTTGTTTTTCAACTGCCAAAGTCGAGTCAATAAAAAGTAGTACGCAATCTTGTGAATTCTGAGAAACCAACAAAATAAGGTCCTCAATGTAAAACTTGACATGTTCATTTGAGTCACTTGACAAGCAAGCAAGCAAACAAACAAACAAGCAGTCCACTTTGCTTTGCACACATGCGTTTTGGTGGCTTGAAAGTATGCAGTAAATCCAGGACGTGATGCAGACTGTCAGGGAAATTCCAGATACACGGCTGCTAATATTTGGGCGCAACGTTACACCTTGGTCGGCCCACATGCGCCCGGCAGGAGGGCTCCGTCAGCGTGGCGGCAGTCCAGAACCGCTTCACGACGAGACTGACGGACGCCAAGCCATGTGTGGTCATGAACACAAACACACGCTAGAAGCCGCAAATAGGATAGAAATTGAAAAGGAAACCTACCTTCCACACCGCAACCGCTATTTTCGAGCAGCACCCTCAAACTTTTTGGTCACTCCGTCTCGTTACTGTCTGGAAACGTCCACACAAACTTCCTCCAAACGCTGACTCCGAAATTGGCGAGTGGGGTTGCTTTGCGCACTTGCAAAATGTGTCCAATAAATGTGATGAAGGAGAAGCCAAATTGAGACGCCAAACCGAGTCTGTGAATGCGAGCTCCGCGGTAGTGGCAAGGCAGCCGGACCGCAGCGGGCGCCACCAGGTGCTCATTTACATAACTGCACCAGCTGTAGCCAATGGCGGATGAGAGCAATTTGCCTCATTGGGTATTCAAGCAGGCGCCTGATCCAATAAGAGGCTGCGGTGGGCGGGGCTCCGTCAGACAGCACATTTGGAGTGAAACTGAAGGGTGTGAGAAAAGCCTTTTAAAATATTGCACAGGAGCTCTGATTGCATGCCTCGTTAAGCCTTTGCTCCCAAAAAGAAACAGTGCAATGGAATACAATAAAGGCGGCCATTTTGTCACTCGCTGTCGACTGAATATGGCATTGAAATTGACGTCACAACATATTATGTTTTCATGAGAAAATAATCACATAAACTCATATGTTTAGTAATATTTCTAAATTAAGGGTCATGTTCAACAAATGATGGACCCCCGTGGGGACTAAGTGGTTCAGAAAATGGATGGATGGATGGATGGATGGATGGATGGATGGATGGATGGATGGATGGATGGATGGATGGATGGATGGATGGATGGATGGATGGATGGATGGATGGATGGATGGATGGATGGATGGATGGATGGATGGATGGATGGATGGATGGATGGATGGATGGATGGATGGCTATAAATTAGGTGTGGTAAAATCTATATTGGGCAAGCTGATTTAGGCCAAACATAAAAACAAAATAAAAATATCCCCAAAACCTGATGGGCTAGAAAACATGTAAAGATTTTTTTAAATGAGTGTCAGAATTATATTTTGGGTCACAAAAAAGTATCAGTGATTAAAATCAGGTGTTGACAAAGTTAGAAAGGTTGCATGCAAATGCATTGAAGCTTATCCCAATGATTGTTTTTATGGTAATAGTCTACTTTCGTTCTTAATTATACTGTCATGTCTTTCATGTCTTTGTCGTCTGTGATCAGTGTTAAGGGACAGTAGGTCACGTGACTAGAATCAGGAAGTAACCGCAGGTTTCAGCACAGTGTTGAAAGAGAACGCTGCTTGTTCTATTCTCTCCTGCAGTTCGGCAAAACTACTACCTACATTTTGTGTGATACAAGGCATCGTTGGTATGTATCTTTGTTTAAGTTATTATGGATCGAAATAGATCTTTTGAGTTCTGAAATTATAGTTTTCTGTGATGTTAGACGATAGGATAAAAGCATGATTGAGATTTCATATCGATTTGATTCATTTACTTCGTATGACTGATTATAGAATGTGGTTTGTATTCTCCCAGTTTCACACTTTCCCTTGTTATTAAACCTGGAGTCAACCTTCAACCTGGCCTTCAGAGTCTTGATGAGTGAAAGTGGTTGAGCTTACTGTCTTCGGATATTCAACATATTTGGAGGGCAGGATATATACTTTTGTGACACAAACCACCACAGATTAGCTCAGTTAACGTGTTTATTTATCATGATTGTCATTTTATATGATTATTTACAAACATAAACTCTGATCATTTTGTGTTACAAAGCACCTTATTTAGGCCATTTACTGCGAACCTGATGCTTGTGAAGGGAACTTTATTACAGAACGGCAGCAGCAGCTGCATAGCATTGCGGGCCCTAGGCTATAATGAGTCAGACTGAAGGCTTTTGCAGTAAAGCACAGCAATGAGTCAGCAAAGGCTGAGAGTTGTTGATATGGGACCCTGAAGCATGCAGGAGGAGAAACTGAGAGAAAATTCGCCTTTCAAAAAGAGTTGACTACCTGTGCTCTGCAGCAAAAGCCTTTTCGGCTGCAATTTCCTTATGTGTTGGTTCATGCCCGTTGGACTGGGAGAAGAAAAAGTGGCAATGGAAGGAACAACAAAGGTTACTAACGCACGAGTATACACATTTAGAAAGTACAAGTGTTGTTTTTGAATAGTGTAATATCAAAGTAAAAAAATCTCTAGAGAAAGAACAACTGGAGAATAGGAGTGATCCTAACAAATGTAGTGTACAGTAGCAGAGTGTTGAAACTCAGTTGGTCCCCTCCTGCTAATCACAGGCGCTATCTGTTGATAGGGGCTGGCTCGTCTTACAACGTTGCGGCTCTAACGGCAAATTCCTCGCAGGATCAGACTTGCAAAAGGAGGGGAGGCTGCGGGAGAAAGTGCATGGGACAAACATTCCAGCCCCAAGAATCTCATTTTGAAAAGAAATATGGAAACAGGTCATGAGGAATAGAGAGCGAGCAAGACACAAGTGTACAAAAAGGAAATAACAGGAAGGGGGGGGGGGGGGGGATTTTTCACCTGGGGCTGACAGTTGCCCTGGTGACCAACAAAGCAGTGGTAGCTGGACAAAGCGTTGAGAAGTCACCCAGGCGAGCATGAAAAGACAAGCTTTGACAATCTCCAAGCTAATATACACAGCCGCATTAGTCCGCTACAAAGTTTTGTTTTTTCAAATTTCACACTGTAGCTCGGTTGAAAAAAAGTTGGAAAAAAAAAATTTGAGGCCCGTTTTCAAGGACAAACATGGTCAAGATCAAAATGCTCCTTGTGCTAATCGAGCACTTTGACTCTTTGCGCTTGGTCACCACGGCAACCATTCCAACCAGCTTCCCACCGACGCTTCTGGATCTCCGTCTCTCTATTTCATGGAACCTATGGGGAGTGTTATTGGGCATAGATGGATGACTGAGGAATACTTTAGGTAGGGGGGCAGGAAACTCAGAGAGGTGCGAGTGAGTGGCATGGCAATGCAGTGAGAGGTGGCGCTAAAAATAGCCCACTGACGCATGAGTTTCAGTTCACAAGCAGCGCACAGCCCAAATGACTAACTTACACTCTCGTCCAACAATGAATTCACATGGCTGGACAATAATACATGACAACTGTGTGAATACAACGTGGCTGTCTTTCACCTTCCACAAAGTGTCCACAGCCAGCACTCCAACAGCAGGCTGCACACACATTCCCAAGAGTTATCAGCCACTTTCCCACAAAAGCTGAACACACCGATGTTATCGGCAGACACAAAAGCACGCATTGAGATCACTGCACCTGAACGCCACGAGTAACCACGTCTCCGATGTTCCGTCCGGACCAGCTCAATTGACGTGGAATTATTTTCACGAGTTCAAAATCCTACCTTTAAAATTTCACATTAAATTAAGAATACAAATCTGATTTTAGCGCAGCGCCGCCGACGCTGTGGGACAAATCTAGATGGCGGTGTGATAAGTTAAAAGTAAAACGATTCGATGCCATTATGACTCGGATCAAGGTACAAGGTAGTTCAAAGTAGATAACCATCTCACAATAGGAATGAACTTGTCAGTCCTGCAAAAGTGGCAATCCCTTCAAAGAGGTCACAACATGAGAAAACAAACGCTCCAATTAAGTTCAAACCAGTTAAGCTAATTAAATTCAAAGAAGCAACATAAAAATGCTTGATTTTTTTAATTTTGGAACCAATTTATTTATTTGTGTATGATATCTTCCACATCATTCAAACCCGATTATCCAATTTTGCTGCATCGCGATGTGAGGACGAGCTTGTGGTGTACTCGCATCTGGTGCGTCCATTCACCTGACATTAAGGCTACCTTTCCTCACCGTCAAGTGGCAACTTGCACTGCCAAAAGCCCGAATGAGATTTTTCAATGAGATTTTTTGCGCCGCTTCTCATTTAGCTAACGGCTCTCAGCCAAATGTTCGGTGTGTCTCAAGCCAAGGGAGACGCGACCAAACGAAAGCAGATGCATTTGACGACGCATCTGAGTCCAAAGCAACAACGCTGTTCCTGCGCCCTCGTGCGTGTTCGCGTCTGGATGTCATCAGCCGCTGTTTGCGTTTAATCTCAAACAATTCCAGATGGCAGGAGATGATCTCGTCAGCCGCGTATGAGATGCATACGAGCTGGGAAGTCGTCGCGACGATGCACTGGCAAGAAAAAAAAAAAAGAAAGACTTGGGAATTTCCAGCCTCTTCCCGAAAGTAAATAGTTTATGGCGGCGCTCGCCGATTATCGCTGGTCGCCGTCTCCCGCGTGAACGCTGTCAGGGTGGGGCGGAATAAACGTCAGGCCACATTGACAAGCAGAACGATCCAAAATTACGTCTCGGATATATTGACACGAGTTAGACGTCGAGACGATCAACGGCAATTAGGGAGACATCCAAAGCAGTTATCCCAGATTTGCTTAGCCATTACACGCCTTCTCGGAAGGTTGGCCGTCTGCAAAGAGTGGGAGTTAGGCATGCTGGCTCTCTCGAGTGGCCAGCAAAATAAATCACTAAATGAAAATGCGCATTTTCCATTCGCTTCAAGTAAAAAACTATTACCATATGGGGGCGCTGTTGGGTATCGTTCAACTTGGCAGTACATTTGCATCTGTACTGCTTATGTTCAGTTTTATCATTTTTGGGTAGTGACAGTGAAGTTCGATGTCATTGTTGTGGCTCTTAACCTTGACAATCTTTTGCCCCAATTTCTTACCAAAAAAAAAATCATTGAATCCAAACATGAGAGACATCCATACCTGCAGACTCAGCACAGCACATCGGATAACCTTTGCACGCCACCTTGAAAATGCAAACTTTTTTAAAAGTCCTCCCATGCGAAGCAACTCTCAAGGTCAAAAATTGGCCATGTGAGGCGAGTACGTGACTCGAGTCTCTCCCTCGATGCCCTCCGGAGTAGTTTGAAGCCTGTTCACAGATGCGACAACACCGAAGTTTCGGACACTCCCGGTTTATTGCAGAAAGCGGTCCATTGAAGAGATTCTGGAACCAAGACAACTGGCCTTCACACTTTAGAAGACCCTGTAATTATAATAACGAATCTGTCGACCGCGGCCAAGGAGCGCTCGCCATTTCACGCCCAGGACGGCCATTTCTGAGCCGGACAAACAAAAGTTTTGTTCCCTGCTGTGAGAACACACCTAAAAAAATACAAGCCACACGGCTGCCCGACATCAGGAGGAGAAGCTTTGTGCATTAACAAGAGGTGAGGCACAGCATGGAGTAGAAAAATATTTTCTCCATCAGGGGCCCCGGTGTGCAAATATCAGGAAATGAAGCTAACTCTCAGTTTGATTGACAGAGCTCTGGCAAGTAACAAATGAAAGAGGCAAGAAGCCCAGAGGTGATTTTGTTCAGTACCTTCTGCCATCTAGTGGCTTTGTCGGAGTACAGGAACGGAGTCCGCGTTGCGTCGTCAGCGAGCAGGCTAACTAGCGTCCTCAGCAGGCACACTAACTAGCCTCCTCAGCGAGCAAGCCAACTAGCATGCTCGGCTGACAATCCTGCCAAAAAGACAATGATCGTGGCGGCTTTGTCCTTCGCACAAACATCTGCATTGAAGAGAGTCACGACACACAAGACGGAACGCGCCTCGAGCGGCCAATGAGGAAGACACCAGAGCCAAAGAAGTCCCCCAAGCTCCTTCCGTTCAATCGCATTGTAGAACATGAAACTTGTTGCCCGCCAAGCCCGAAACAGTCCGCTGCTTTGACCCGAGCCACCCAAAGCCCTCGTCTTTATCGTCGTCGTCATCCGCATCCCGGTCTCTCTCTTCCTCGGGCTCGGTGCTGGATTCGCTTTCCTCTTCGTCGTCCCTCTTGCCCGCGGTGTCCTCCTCCGACGTCCGTCCTTGCAAGGCCAGAATCTTTGGGATGTCAGTGTGGCTCTCCCAATGCTCTGAGCGTTGCCGGCAAAGAGAACATCATGTTTTTGCCCCGCAATCGAGCTCTTGGTAGAGTTTCCACGCCCCTGCCATATGGTTTGGGACACAAAGCCGATTGCTGATTGGGCTCACCTCTCAGGCAGCTGTAGCCGCGCGGTCGGAAGCACAGGCAAAGGCGGCCGTCAGTGGCTAACCTCAGGAGGCTGTTGGCCGCCCGGTATACATCGTTTCGGGACGCTTTTGCCGTCTTGTATCCTCTCCGCTCAGCCCATGCTGGGGATCGAGAGGAGCATTGGCACAGTGTAAGCTCCAAAAGTGAAGCCATGTGAACTTTTGGGAAAATTGATAAATCAGAATGCTAATTGATGGCGCATTGATTCCTACAAAGTGGCAACCCCACAGAAAACTTTCCTCATCATAGTGGAATACATGTATTTTTTCCACAGCCAATGCAACTCGTAGCGAGAGTCAAGCAAAATAAAATTGGCTTCTTCCCTTCTTGCAAGGAGAGGCGCGTACCCTCGCAAACATCCCAGGCAGTCCAGGGCTCCTGGTTCGAAAGGCGCTCTCCTTGCCGGTTGTCGCCTTCTTCCAAGTTTGGATGCTTGAGCTTCAGCACGGAGAGGAAGGGGGTCCTCTCGCACAGATAACCCACCGAGCTGTACGGCTCCTGCAACTGCGACACCGGGTAGATGCCGGCCAGAATCTAAGGAAACAAACTACGTTACGAGGGAGCTTGCACGCACGCACGCACACTCACGCACGCGCACTCACGCACACCCCCCCCCCCACACCCACACCCACACCCACACCCACACCCACACCCACACACACACCCACACACACACACACACACCCACACACCCACACACCCACACACACACACACACACACACACACACACACACACACACACACACACACACACACACACACACACACACACACACACACACACACACACACACACACACACACACACACACACACACACACACACACACACACACACACACACACACACACACACACACGTCTGTGTCTGGGGGGGGTGGGGGAGACTTGCTCGTGCCTGCAACTGTTTATCCACACAGGAGGGGAAGATGAGGCCTGGGCAGTCGCAGAGTTTGACGGTGGAGGTGAGGTAGTAAGTCTGGAAATATTTGGTGTGGCCAGGGGTGCGTGAGACGCTCACCACCTTCCGGCCAACCAGGCTGTTGATGATGGACGACTTGCCAACATTTGGGAATCCTAAAAATGAAAAGAGTGAGCGCTCAAACTTGTTTTTGAGGTAACTTGCTTTGAGATGAGGAGCTACATACGTTTAGACAAAAGTTGTACTTTACTTAAAGAAGTGTGGCCGCAGTTAACAAAAGGTGCTGCAGGAAATGGGGTCAAAATACAAAAAGTCCTGTCTAGCTACAAAAACAGATATGCTCAAACCTCATTGAATAAAGTACATAAGCAGACAAGTATATTCACATATTAAATAAATAAAAAACATTTTAAGCATACAATTATACCTACACACCAAATCAATAAAGAAGACATAACTAGACATTTTTCATAAATGGTGATGAGAAAGGTATGATCTGATATATTTCTGAGCACTTTGAAATAACAAATGACTTTTGATAGATTGCCTAAATAGCTTAATGACCCTTAAGGAACTGTGTAATGCATGCCTGATGTTTTTTCTCTGAATCATGGACACGACCAGAGTCGTCTTGACCGTTCAGTACTTGATTGTATCTTATGTTTTGACTAATGCTAGACGCCAGTTTTTGATTACTACTGAACGCTCTGCACAGAGGGAAATAGTTTGCCTAACAAAGAAAAGATACGGTTGCAAGCATGATTAAAGTAAGAATAAGCAAAGACATGATGTATCAAAAGAACAGCAATAGATTAATGATGTCACAGCCAAAAACTAACAATTTCGTACAAAATGACAAAATTAAAAGAATAAGAATGAGGTACAACAGTGTATGTCCAAGATTGGAGAAGAATGTTCACAGGAAGGTCACGTGTAGATAAAACTAGCAGGTGCCAGAAGGAGCCACCCAAAGACTCGGCCAAAGATGATCGCCAAGGCCGAAAGACGGGATGGAAGACAACAGCCCCCCCTCCACACACACACACCAACAGAACCCCACCTCCACACCGAATCGCCCATAATCAGCACCACTCCCATGCAAGCAGACTCTCCTTCGAACTTGCCCCACCCCGAAGACTCATCACCCATCAATCTCGGCCCACAATGTGCTACTGAATATAAAACTGATCTAACAACCTTGGACTTTGCCTTTTCTGAATGGAAACTTTCCGCTCTTGAAGGGCCCAGCGCTGTATTGTACTTTCCTGAAAACAGAGCTTTTTGAACAAGAATTGTGATTGAACTCAACCAATCTGTGTAAGTCTAATTTCTGCTTCAGTGTCTTTGCATTTTCCTAAATCTGAAGAAATCAAACGAGCACGCAGTGAGTAAATTGGATAACAGGTGATTGGCAAAGGCTTTTGCCGTGAGGCGCAGATAACGCGCTCCCTAAATTGTGGACAGAATCCAGCAGTGCGACTAGAATGGACTAATTTAGATTCATTTCTACGCATTATTAATTCAAACTTGGAAAGGAGCCAAACAGCTTGTGCCCCACCAAACACTGACCGATGCAACCCAGGGTGAGGACGCCATCCTTGTACAGCTCCTGCGCCGGGTTACTCATCTCCAGGGCACTATCACTCTGATGCTCGACCAGCACCGACTCGACCTGCTCGTCCGGCCCCTCCTCTCCCTGTTGCTCGGCAACGATGTCGGCCTGGATCTTGCGCTCCCAGTTGGACAGGTCGACTGCGCAGCACGAAGGTGACATTTTTAACGCCGATGTGCGAAGAGTCGCATCAAAGGACCTAAGTCAAGCAGTTGGACCGCTTTACCTCGGCCTGCCGTGATCTCTTGACAGGACTTCAGGATCTCCGCAGGACCACCGCCGTGGCTCCAGTCGGTCTTGCGCTTCATCCGTTTTTTCTGGAGCACTATGAGCCGGCAAACAGCCAGGCGGGCCACCATTAGATCGGCAACAAGCGCAAACGTTCCCCCAATCGCGCCAAGAGAGATTTGTCAGCTCTGCCGTGGAGAATATCCAATTTCCATTAACTTCTAACTCGGAGTGTCGGATAAAAAACTTGAAGCAAGCTGGCCTTGCATCCTATTTGGAGAACAGTGACGCACGGTTTGGAGACATTTTGGTATGGTGCTGTTTTGGGAACATGAAGACGAAAAGTGCGGCAGCCTTGCTCACCTGTGCTGTAGGCCTGCCCGCGGTGGGAGGTGAAGCAGACAACGCGCAGCTGTGGGAACTGCGACGTCATATAATGCTTCCAAGCGATCGCCAGGGGGGGCAGACACAAGTCCACTTTGTTCAGAACCAACACCATGTGCTTCTTCAGCTCGCCAGTGATGTAGCGGTACACCTCGGGGGGGAACTGCAGAACCTGGGAGATACATCTTTCATAAATACGTGAGGGGAAAAGAACACTTGAAAGTCGAGCTAGTGCAAAAATAAACAGAAACAAACTAAACTGTTTTCAATTTTAACCTACCGGGTGCCGGATGTCCACAATGAGCAGGACGACATCTGACATCTCTAACACTCGCCACAGCTGCCTCCATGTCTATTGGGAAAAAAAGTTTACATGATCTCCACAGCCACATGAGGGCAGTGATCTATATGCTCCGATGTTTTTTTTTTTTTTTCTCTGTGGCAGCCTGGTGCCAAATTGATCAGGGAGCCATGCTCTAGCGAACGCAACTGAAAATCAAGGAAACTTTCATTGAGGTGGCTGTGACTCTCTCTGTGAAACGCTGGCAAAGCCGTTTGGCTTCTTATTTTACCTCCAGGTTGTGCTCAAAATGGCTGAGGGATCCGGGCGGGTTTCTGGACCGCAGGTCGTCCAGGTACCGCTTGTATGACTTCTCCTCTTTCCTCAGCAAGTCGGCTCGGCTCATCTCATAGTTCCAGGGCGGCCGTCGTGGGAAACCCAGGCCTGTTTAGCAGCATCAAACGCTCATTCGTCCCATCCCATTAAGCACTCTTCTATTTAAAAGGAACGTCATGCAGAGAATTTTTCAAAGAAAAAAAGCCACCTCTTTCTGGCGGGTAGATGTCCTCAATGCCGATTTCCAGTTGTTTGTCGGAGACGGGCAGCAGGATCTTCTCCTGGGCCATCTTCTTTCGCTTCTCTACTTCCTCTTTGCTCTCCTTTTCAAAGTGAAGACGAAACCTCCAGAGAGGAAACACAAGCATTTGGTGTCACTGCAAACTTCAGCTTTACGGGGGCCGTGTCTGCTCAACGGGCAACATGTGGCACGATCGAATCGAGCACGACGCGTGGCGGTATTGCTCATATGGAAGCTAATCTGTTATTTGTCCTGCTTGTGAAGCTGGCATGCATTTGATGAGGAAAACTGGATGGAAACAGAGCAAAAGGGGCAGACACCTATTAGGATCATGTCTTCCCTCTCGGCCGAAGGGCTGCTGATTGATCCTGCGGATGTCGGTGGTCTCGCTGTCTGACGTGTCTGACTGCCGGTCCGCCTCCCGCTCCGCGCTGGCATTGCGGCTACTTGGTCCCGAGCCCATGTCACCTGGGTGGTAAAAGCAGTCAGTCAGTCAGTATGCAGCACATTGACCAAATTCTTCTGTTCCCTTGCTTAAACATTCATTTGTCCAGAAACACGTCAAATACCATAACTAAACACGCTGACGACCGTCCATGCTGTCCATCCCGGATCACTTTTACTAGAGAAGCACTGTTAAACATCGGTCAGTCTTCTTCTGGTATTTTCTCTCCTGTTTTCTCTGATTCAGACTGTTTGTCGGAGATTTTAGCCGGAGCGGCGGTGCTATACAAGCTAGCGCGACGGCGGCGACGCGGAAAACGAGCCGGAGCCCTCGTAAAGCTGAGGCAGAAAGGGTTCCGTTCTGCCCTACCGTCAATTCATCTGGCGAATGTCCGCTCCCTGGCGAACAAGATGGACGAACTGCTGCTCCTCACTTCAAGGAACACGGACTTCAGCAGATCCGCCGCGCTGTGTTTTGTTGAAACGTGGCTTAGCGAACGAACCCCCCACCACGCCATGGAGTTAGCTGGGTTTCGGCTAACGCGTGCAGATCGCAGCGCGGAGCTCTCCGGAAAATCAAAGGGAGGTGGTCTCTGTTTCTACATTAATGAACGTTGGTGTACCGATGTCATGGTGTTGAAAGAGTTTTGCAGCCCTCTCCTAGAAACACTTTTCATAAACTGCCGGCCGTTCTATTCACCACGGGAGTTCTCCTCGATCGTCATGGCTGCTGTTTACATCCCACCACACGCACGTGCGAGTGAAGCCACGCAGGTGCTGGCTGACCAGGTGACAGACATGGAGAAACTTCTACCAAATTCACTAATCATTGTTCTGGGTGATCTTAACAGGGCGAACCTCGCACACGAACTCCCCAGATACAGACAGCACATAACGTGTCCCACCAGAGGGGCACAGACACTGGACCACTGCTACACCGTAATTAAGGATGCATACCACTCTGTGGCTCGTGCAGCTTTAGGACTCTCGGACCACTGTCTAGTTCACATATGTCAGAGTCAAGGCCCGCGGGCCACATCCGGCCCGCGAGAAGGTTTTTTACGGCCCTTGGGATGATCTTGATTTATTATTAGAACCGGCCCGCAGACCGCAGCAAGCCGGCAACCCGCAGATCTTTTACAAGCACCAATACTACATTTCCCACAATGCAACGGTGACGCACCGAGCAGTACGCTGCTTCATTTCAGTGTTTATTATTAGCACAGCAGTCGTCAGCATAACTGTAAAATTAACTTTCAGATACCCATCAAAAATGGCAAAAAGGAAGGTGGACACTGAGAACCGGGGGTTTCAAACAAGGTGGGAGTCGGAGTATATGTTCACGGAGGTAGCAGGAAAACCTGTGTCTTCTGTGTGGAGAAAGTGTGGCGGTACTGAAAGAGTATAATCTGAGACGACATTATGAAACGAAAGACGCGGATTATTTTTTTCTTTGAAGTAAATTTAGCCCACTTTTGCTAAAATAGAAAGTTTAAAAGTTAAAGTTTAATATTTGTTTTCACTGCATGTTACTTTTGATTAATAGATTTTTGCACTTTATTTTATTGTATTTCAATCCAATTACATTTTAAAAATATTTCAGTTGCGTGGATGATAGAAAATTGCTATTATTTTTTTCTTTGAAGTAAATTTAGCCCACTTTTGCTAAAATATAAAATATAGGTTACTGATGGTGCCTTAAACAATAAAGGTTTCTTTCATTTAATGTTCATGTTATGGGGATTTTTATATAAAGGAAATTTGTCGTTTGTGTCTGTTGAAAATTAAAGATTATTGACAGAGCCATAAGAAAATATTGCTTTATTTATCTGATCATATTGGAATATATTTGTTAAGTTTTCAGTAGGTTCAATTAGGTTCACTAGACTATATGCGTCATTTAAAAAAATTTCAATGAACATTCGATCAGTCCGGCCCTCGGCTTGTAGCTAATTTTTTTATTTGGCCCTCCGTCCATTTGACTTTGACACTCCTGGTCTAGTTCATCTGATCCCTGCCTACAGACAGAAACTAAAAACTTCTAAGCCTGTGGTAAGGACTGTCAGGAAGTGGACAGTGGAGTCAAGGCAGAACCTCCAAGCCTGCTTTGACTGCACCGATTGGAGAGTTTTCGAAGCTGCAGATTCAGACTTGCATGAACTCACTGACACTGTCACATCATACATCAGTTTTTGTGAGGATCTGTGTGTGCAGACTAAGACCTTCTGCACGTACAACAACGACAAACCTTGGTTTACACCGAACCTTAGGAGGCTGCGCAAAGTCAAGGAGGAGGCCTACAGGAGCGGCGACCGGGACCTGTTCAAGCAGACCAGAAACACACTGAACCGAGAGGTCAGGAAAGCCAGGAGGTGTTACGGGGAGAGCCTGGAGAGACACCTCTCTGCCAATCCTGATCCCTCAACAGTGTGGAAAGGCCTGCAGAGCATCACGGGCTTCAAGAAACGAACCCCCCGTCCTGTGGAGAGCCCAAGGCTCGCTAACCAGCTAAACAGGTTCTACTGCAGGTTTGATCGGTCTTCCCACACAACGGGACTTCCTGCAGCACAATCCACATACTCACCTCCCCCCACAACTGCTCTGTCCACACCTCCATCACCGTGGTCACCGACTCTCTCTCTTGCAGAGGCCGCGCCCGCACTCCAGATTCGCGAGGAGGAAGTGCGCCAGATGTTCCGAAGACAAAAGATCAGGAAGGCACCGGGCCCAGACGGCGTGTCACCTTCCTGCTTGAAAGTTTGCGCTGAGCAGCTGGCGCCCACCTTTGCACGGATCTTCAATCGTTCCCTGGAGCTGTGTGAGGTGCCCGCGTGCTTCAAGAGCTCCACCATCGTTCCAGTGGCCAAGAAGCCCGCCATCACAGGTCTGAATGACTATAGACCTGTTGCACTGACATCTGTGGTCATGAAATCTTTCGAGAGGTTAGTGCTGAACCACCTGAAGGATGTCACGGGCCCCCTGCTGGACCCCCTCCAGTTTGCCTACCGGGCAAACAGGTCGGTGGATGATGCGGTCAACATGGGTCTGCACTACATCCTGCAACACCTGGACACCCCAGGAAAGTACGCCAGGATCCTGTTTGTGGACTTCAGCTCGGCGTTCAACACCATCGCTCCTGACATCCTCCAACAGAAGCTCATCCAGCTCGCGGTGCCTGCCTCCACCTGTCAGTGGATCACCAGCTTCCTGACCAACAGGAGACAGCGTGTGAGGCTGGGGAGCATCACATCTGACACTCTGACTACCAACACTGGAGCCCCTCAGGGGTGCGTCCTCTCCCCACTGCTCTTCTCCCTCTACACCAACGATTTCTCCGCAAGTGACTCTTCTGTGAAGCTCCTGAAGTATGCAGACGACACCACTCTCATCGGACTGATCCAGAACGGTGATGAGACTGCATACAGACAGGAGGTGGAGCGGCTGGTCCACTGGTGCAGCCAAAACCACCTGGACCTGAACCCGCTCAAGACCGTGGAGATGACAGTGGACTTCAGGCGAGGCCCTTCACCACTTTCACCCCTCACTATCCGCAGTAATACTATTCTCTCATCAGACACCTTCAAGTTCCTGGGAACCACAATCTCTCGGGACCTGAAATGGACCGGCCACATAGACTCTGTCCGGAAGAAGGCCCAGCAGAGGCTGTACTTCCTGAGACAGCTCAAGAAGTTCAACCTGCCGCGGGAGCTGCTGAAGACCTTCTACACTGCCATCATCCAGTCTGTCCTCTGCACCTCCATCACTGTCTGGTTTGGATCGGCCTCCAAACAAGACAAGCACAGACTGCAACGGACAATAAGGACTGCAGAAAAGATAATTGGAATCAACCTCCCATCTATTCAAGACTTGTACCTGACCAGGACCAGGAAACGTGCAAGTAACATCTCAACAGACCCTTCGCACCCAGGTTGCAGCCTGTTTGAACTACTCCCCTCCGGACGCCGTTATAGAGCTCTGTACACTAAAACCAGCAGACACAGAGACAGCTTCTTCCCCCAGGCTGTCGCTCTGATGAACTCACACCACTCTTAGAGTCTCAGAGTCATTACTGTGCAATAACATCCTGCTTTCCACACCTTTTTTGTTTACACTGTTTGTACTATGTGTCCTCTCTGCATCCATTGCAGCCTGGTCATCCTAGAAGAGGGACCCTCCCATCTGTGGACTTTTCTCAAGGTTTCTCATTTCCCATAGCTGGAGTTTTGAGTTTTCCCTTGCCCTCTTGGGAGTTTAAGATCTGGGGATGCTTGAGAATATCTTTCGTTCTTCACATGTGCTGAGTGTTGTTGTTAGTCACCTAAATGTTGAACAGAGGCTGTGATTTACCGAAGTCAAATTCCTTGTTTGGCACGCTCAAACATGGCGAATAAAAAACTCTTGAATCTTGAATCTTGAATCTTGAATAAGCTGCGGTACAATTTACCCTTTTCATTTCAAAAGAGGATCAGGAATATATGCCTGCGAGTCGATGTTGATGGTGTTCAAATCACCACTGTTTGATAATAATTCAAGATTCAAGAGTTTTTATTCGCCATGTTTGAGCGTGCCAAACAAGGAATTTGACTTCGGTAAATCACAGCCTCTGTTCAACATTTAGGTGACTAACAACAACAACAACAACAACAATGAAACAACGATAATGCCACATCGAGAATATTCTGTAATCCCTCGATGTTGTTTCCCAAAGTGCATTAAGCTAGCAGACTCAAAGGTGTTTCAAGGTTTTAAAATGCTCAACGCGTATTGTCTTTTTGTCTCGATTGACAAAAGACTTTGACAGTGTAGACAAGAACAGTGTGTGGGACATTATCTTACAGCTTACAATGACAACAACGGCCTACAAAGAAACTAGTAATTAACTTTATCAAACGTGCCGCCACGATGATGGCAAGAGTAGCATTACCTGAAACTTTAATTGAGTAACAGCTAATGCTAACAAGGTAATGCTTCAAGCCAGCGGGCTGGTTTTTTTCCATACCTCGCTTTCTTTCCCGTTTGTCTTGCAGCTGCTTCTTCTTTTGCTTGTTGCTGAATGGCTTTTTCCGAGGCATGTTTTTGAAAGATAGCGGGTACAGGTTGTGATGAAAACGTCGTCGTGAGCCGCCTGGTTTCTTGAACTGTTTCACAGCCACGAAGTTTCTCGACTCTGTCCACTTTTCAGTGACGCCATGTTTTCCTGCAGACTGCAGAGCATGTCGGCCGAAACCATTGCGATGTTCACTTACCGAGCGAGAGGAGATTAGAATAATTTATTTTTGCGTGAATTATATAACACGTCAATTTCCACAGAATTTTTTTGCCGTACTGACACCAAATTTTTTACATTTGAATAACCAAACGCGACTGAAATGCTAACTGTGACTGATTGTATTCCCCCAGACAATGAGGTCTGTTAGTTTCGTCCAATTTTGTAAAAACTTCATGATGCTGCGTCCAAGTGCGGTGCAATTTTTTCAAAACGATAAGTTAATTGTGGTGTATGTACTGTGACAATAATTAGTCAATTTAATTTTATATATTTTATTCATGGTTTATTCTAGAAGTATTACAAATGACATCTTTTCCATTTAATTTAGGAATTGGTTAAAGTGTGGCGGACCTCAGTACCAGGCCTTGCACCCAGCAGGCCTACAGGTACGGGTGGGGTTTTGTGATGCATGCTCTCTTTGATGAATCGTTTCTCGCCACGGGAGTCGCTGTAGGCTGTAAGGCATGTCAAACTCAAGGCCCGGGGACCAGATACGGCCCGCCACATCATTTTATGTGGCCCTCGAAGACAAATTGTGCATCAAATTTGTGTATCATTACGAGAATTGCAAATTGTCTGCACTTTTAATAACTTTTTTTTTTAAATATTTGACCAGTTTTTACTCGTCTGATTTGAAAACGAGTTATTTGTCAGTTTGTTTCGTAGCTTTTACCGTATATAATATGAGGTGCTCATACACTTATTTGAGTTGACAGTAATAATGGCCCTCCGAAAGAAGCTATGACTACAATGCGGCCCGCAAAAAAAGTGAGTTGTAGGGGTACACTTGCATGTCTTTTGTGCCGTAACCGTTACTTCGATCCCAGCGGCTGACGATGTGAACGTGTGTGACATAAAAAAAAAAAAATTGTCTCTTGCCGCAGTTGATGGCAGACAGTCATGGAATAAAGACGTGTTCCTCTCTTCTGCCATTAAAGTACATTTTAGACAGAATATTTTATTTTTTGCATATCATGTAGCATTATATGATCAATGTGCATAAACAACCCAGTGATAAAGGTTCCAAAACATTTATTAATATTTACACAAATAAAAATAACCATATTTCAAGGTTTTTTTTACAATGTTTTTTTAAATCAAAGTAGATTTCATACACATTGAATACAACCGAATGTGATGAAAACAAATCAGTGATAAAGGTGCCACACATTTTGTTTATTGTTCAATATCCCCTCTTAAAAAGTCAGATGTGCAAGTGCGTCCCTCACCAAGAATAGCAAACATTATGCTGAGCATATTTCATAGCAAGACACACCGATGGACATACATAGAGCAGAATGATGGCATTACAATGCGAGCAAGAGCCTGCATTGGAGTGTACATTATACATATTTATCCACACGACACACGTTATCAGAGAGTAGGACACAATGCATCTAGAAATACAATTCTTTTTGACTTTCCTGAAAAGTAAACAACCTCTGTGCCTTTAACAAAGTCTGCCACGCAGTAAAAGTTCATAACACTGATGTAAAAAGTCATTCCAAATAGTCTGCAGAGCATAACATGGTTATGAGCCACCCGCTATATTTGTACAGAAGAGCAGGTGATAAAAGGACAAGACAGGCACTCACTCTCTCGCTTCCTCCATCTTCATTTTCAAACCATCACTGTGATGGACTGTAAATCTTTTCATTGGCTCACATTTCTCTTCCGCGAGGACACTCCAGCAAAATAAAATCCACATTGCTTGTCCCGTCAAAGAAACAAGAAAACATTTGCAGGCACAGTTCCAAATGTTCTCGTTTTGTTTTAGTATTGCTTTGATGTCCTTGGATGCGTTTTCATCCGCCTGCGTCTCTACGAGTTGAGGTGCTCCACTTGAATGCCGGAAGACGTCACGGTTAGGCAGAGGTCCTTGTGGGGAACAACGTCCGACACGCTGATGGGTTTGTACTGGATGTCTCCCGTCGACACCGTCTTGTACTGGTGAAGGTCAAAAGGACAGGGAATGGCGTTCGGCTGGCCATAGCTGCCTTGACCACGCCCGGCTCTGCCCTCCACACCTTCCGAGCCCTCGGCCCGGCTACGAGCTCCGGGCTGAGCGCGAGCCGCCTGGCCTTGGCTGTGCCGCACCGCCGCCACGCCGTCGGAGGCGTTCAACTGCTCTTGGCCGTGTTTCTCCATGTGTTTCACAAGATACGTCTCCTGGGGTGAAGGTAGAGGGGAGACAGTGGACACATGACTACACGGAGTAACGTAGCCGGCAGGCGTGTGGGGCCACCGAGACCACTGGGGATTCTCTTCACAAATGCATATGGGTCTTACTGAGGTGTACGTGCGGTTGCAAAGGCCGCACGAGTAGATCCGGGCGTGCTTGACCGTGTGTTTGGACATGTGCACCTCCAGGCTGGCAGCGTCCACATAGCCTTTGTTGCAGTTGGGACACTTGTAAGGTTTGTCTTTGTTGTGCTGACGTCGATGGGACTTGATTGGGACAGGTGTTAACAGCACAGTGAGATTTTGGATTCATTAACTTTCTCAGAATTCTATAAAATGTTGTTGTTCAAAAAAATGAATAAAAAAACAACAACCCAATACTACCCGATGGAAAATGCTTGATGAAAATATACAGAAAGAACATAACAAAAGGCATGTAGAGAAAAAAAGATCGCTCTATCGAGCAATTGCTTCTGCATCTTGGCCAACAGAAGGCAGTCTAACACAAACATTAATGGGTATACAATACAATATAATACATGGTGATGGTTACATCTGTGTTAAAACAATTTGGGGTAATACTTTACTTTCCAATGAATGTTATTCCAATTTTATCAGAATTCATTAGATTGCATTGAAAGCTGACAATGGTAAATAAATTTGCCCCACCTGTAGATTGGAGAGCTGCGTAAAGGATTTCTCACATCCAGGATTCGTACACTTGTATGGCCGATCTCCGGTATGAATCCTGGTCGAAAAGCACAACGGCAGTTATTGAGCGAGTGCATAGAGCCAAAGAGTAAGAAAACAAAACGGTGTTTGACCTGTTGTGCTGCTGAAGGTGACTGAGCTGTCTGAATGACTTCTCACAGTAGGAGCATGTGTAAGGCTTAACGCCCGTGTGGATGCGGATGTGCTGGGACAGGTAGCTGGAGTTGGCAAACGACTTGGTGCAATGTGGACACTTGTGAGGCTTTGACTCCGTGTGGTTACTGGTGAGCAGATGTCACTGTTCTTGTTAGAGGTCACGTTCCACTTTTGAAATGTCATGCATGATCAACAATTGTCAGCAAGGTCATGGCAGCTTAGAGGTTTGGAGCATATCAAGGAATGCGCTCAACATGAAAATAAGCGCTAAACACACAACAATGACTGATCAAAAGGTGGGGACCCGCAAAGGCTGAGGGATGACTCTCGGACCATTTGATTTTACTAACTTTGCCGCTTCTGCATTTTTAAATAT
This sequence comes from Syngnathus floridae, assembly GCF_059516105.1. NCBI lineage: Eukaryota > Metazoa > Chordata > Actinopteri > Syngnathiformes > Syngnathidae > Syngnathus > Syngnathus floridae. The sequence continues at coordinate 13,741,182 of NC_142422.1, forward strand.
TTTCCTATGGTTCTTGGTCAATTCAGAAAATTAAATGGCACATTTTAAAGACTTTTACATGACAAAAAAGATCATACTAAAATCAATGCATTGTATTTCTAATCTTTTTCATCTTATTCCAAATCAAGCCTCGTGGCGAGAATGGCAAACATGCACACACTGAAGCAGCAAAATCAAGCAAATTGTATTTTGCAGTCACATGACTCACGTGGATGGGGGGGGCATGTGTGTACACAGCTTCACATAGCATATGTAAAGAATGCGCATGCATGATTGGGCTTGTGCAAACGCAGAGGGAATCCAAATGCCTTCTGGCAGCGGAAGGATGAATGAGAGGCGCAAAAAGCCGAGCAAGGCAGATGAGTTGAGGGTGCGACATCATTCAACAAAAGATGAATAGTGGAAAAGGTGAAACTAATTCTGCAGGGCAAAGAGGAAATGCCAAGCAGTCAGGCAAGGACACAGAAGCGGGCAGCACATGGATGGAAAAAGGAGACAGACGTGTTGACAATGAATGACTTCCATTCTGAAACAAAATGTGACCGGCCGGGAATTTGGGACAACGGGCATTTAACTACACTTCCTTGATGACATTAAATCAATAATAATTTGACATTATTATCGTTGATGAATGATGAAGCGCCATGTCGCGTTTCCACTTGACTACGTTGCCAATGCAGGGCACCGTGCCCAATTCAGCGCTTTAGTATCATCGTTCACGTGACAAAAACAAAAAAGCTGCTCTCAAGGCACGATGGAGCAAAAACAGGTATCCCATCTTGGAAAAAGGCCGGGAGCTTATGGAAGGAGGGTCTCCCCTATACGAGGCAAGTGCGCTGCAAGCGTGGACTTGTGTGAGGGTCACGAGAGGGGTGTCTGCAGTACCGTGTGTGCTGCTGTAAGTGACTGAGCTGCCTGAACGATTTCTGGCAGTAGGAGCAGGTGTAAGGCTTGGCCCCGCTGTGGATGCGGATGTGCTGCGCCAGGTAGCTGGAGTTGGCGAACGACTTGGCGCAGTGCGGACACTTGTGAGGTTTGGCCTCTGTGTGCGACTTGGAGTGGAGCTGCATGTCAGACTTACTGAAGAAGGTCGCCGCGCACATCCGGCACCTACGGGCGGGAGAGACACAGAAATGGGGGGAGAGAAGGGAGAGGCGGACGCACGTGTAAAGGAGATGCGAGACAATGGAAGCAGAGGAGAGGAGAGAAGGGGAGGATGAACCGCAGACGTGAAGAAAAGGGATGATCAAATGAGGGAAATATGTCAAGGGATAGATCAGTGAAAGCAGAAGAGGGGAAAGCTCACTCCACTCAAAGCGCAGACTATGCGATGCAAAGGATGCAAAGGATGCCAGGATGCGGGGGTCACACACATGAAGCAGAACGGGCTTGCGCCTCGGCTGCGGCGCCACGTGCGGTAGCATCTACTTAAGGAGCGAGTCGAGCAAGAGGGCCGGGGTGCTCAGCCCCCCCCCCCCCCTTACTCTCATACCTGTAAGTCTTGGTGCTGTCTTTCAGCCCAGGCTCCCCGTCCTCGTTGGACAAATCGTATGGATCTCGGGTGTGATGATGCAAAGATGTCACCTCAAGTGTCAAAAAATAAAAAGTTAGGTATTACTGTCTTTGCTCGCCTGCATTTTCGGTCAGGGACCACACCTGTCCGCCGGCGCTGAGCTGAGCCAGTATGACTGTTTCGCTGCCCGGTTCCGCCATGCTCTTCTTCTTGCGGCCTCGCTTGGATGGCGCCGGCACCATCACCACGTGGGACGTGCCGTCATCTTTTTTGTCTTCAGAAGGTTGAAACAACGGAGTAAGTTGGAAACCCAACGATTACTCAAAGTATTTCATTGTCAACATTTTCTACAGTTGACCCGGTATGAACCAGTGATTGAACCTATTTTTTCTCCGTATGTATGATTGCAGATCCACTCCACTAGGTGGCAGTGGCGCTTTCATGGTCAGTCGGGCGTACCCTGAGAATGAACGGCGGAGACGATCATGGTGGTGGTGGGGTGTGCAGACACAAAGGACGGCGAGGATGTGGGAGACACCAAGGTTCCTTGGGGAGTTGTGATGACCAGTCCCGCTGCACAGCACGCACACAAACAGACAAGAAAAAGAAGGTTGCTCGCTGTGAAGGCTTGAATGAGAAGGAGCGAGAAAGCCAATGATGGAGTCACTTCTTATGTTCACCAAATTGAGGCTCTTCACACTCTTCCCACAGTTAATATTTGGTTGGTCTTAACAAGATGGCGGGAAAAGCGACCCACCTGCCGTCATGATGCCCGTGGAGGGGACTGGCAGCACGGTGATATTCTGGCTGCTGTGCGGTGGATGAAGATGGGCGGCGCCAGCAGGCAGCCCGCCACCATCCGCCGTCTTGCACCCTGGCGTCGGGATGCCGAGCAATGTCGTTTGATAGTGGGGTGCCGAGTGCGGTGGGAAGGAGGCGCTCTTTTCCTGCTGCTCTTTCACTTTGTTCAGGAACACGGCATTCTCCAGCTGCAAGCGCAGACATTGCATCCATTCTCAGGCCGGGATCACACATCAAGACAATCGCCATGCTTCAGACTACGTCTGACAACCTTTCTGAATTTGAATTTGACCCAATAACGGGCCATGCCCCCGTTTATGCTGTCGGGATGAGGCCAAAAGCTCATAACTGTCAATCTCAGTGCGAGTTTCTGATCCCCTGAAGGCGCCGCGGAGCTCCTCGGACCAAAGGCACTTGCTTTTTGCAACTGCCATCATCTTATAAAATTTCCAGTTTTCATGATGTCATTATTTCAGAATCATATTTGAGGTATTCGTGCAAAATGAGACTTTTGGTGTGGTGAAACCGACAGCATGGTACATTTAAACGAGTAATTCAAATGAGCGTGTCTTACCTGTCCCGGCATAGTGGGAATGGGGGACCAGAAATAGGAGGAGTTAAAATGAGAATCCTCCATTATTCCTGCAAGCGAGACAAGTTCATCAACTGTGTCAAACGGGTCAAAATGTCCCAATTGTGTCATATTGTGACGTAATGATGTGATGTGACAAAAGGCCCAGGGCTCGCCAATTGACAAGTTTTTCTGTTTTGATGGGCTTCACACTGCTTCAATAGATAGTACTATTTGGTCAAAGGCTGCACGAGCAAAATTACACCCTCCAAAACAACAGCCCTTTAGTTAGACTTCCCGGCTTACATTAACATATTAGCAGTCATAGTACTGTATTTAAAAAGCTCAACTGCTATCATTTTACATGTTGTGTCTGGCATTAAAAATGCATATTGTAATATGTAAGTCAATCTAAATGAGATGTCAATCCCCAGAATATAGCTGTGCAAAAACATTTTGGTTGTATAAATCCAACCTTTTCAATAAATCAAATTCCAATCTCTTTTGATGTGGTGCAACGTTTAAATAGTTTTCATATTTGATGGCCGAGTCGCAGCGTTTTGAGAAATGTAAGAATGTAACTGCAGTAAAATGTAAGTAAAAAGATCAACTATTCATCTTGATTGGCCGGGAGTTGCCACTCCTACACCTCTAACCCGACATTCACTTTACTGTCATTTGTCAGAGTTATGTACAGCACATCAAAAGTAAAAGACGCATAACCACTAAAGGGTTAAGTAACGACAAGGAGGAAGTATGAGACATGGAAAAAAAACAATACCATAAGACTCATATCACCCTAAAGTAAAATTGATCATGTTTTTAAGGCCCAATTGTGCGTCTTTCATCAATTTCACACCGATTATCTAAACAGGCCCAATGTGTGTTGATTAGCATGTTAGCAACGAGCGCTAGCACGGCTGTCAATGTGCGAGCAACACAAAGAGCAAAAAAGGGGGAGGAAAAAATAGAAATGGATAACAAGAAAGAGAGAGAGAGAGAGAGAGAGAGAGAGAGAGAGAGAGAGAGAGAGAGAGAGAGAGAGAGAGGGGGGGGGGTTAGCGCGAGCATACACAAGGACACACTTCCCCCTGCCGAGTCATGCAAAATTAGCAAGCAATTAGCAAGCAATCGCATGGACACATGAACAAGGTTTTTTTACCCGTACCGTCAACTCGGTCTCCCGCCTCCACCCGAAGATCGTTCACCCGTTTCCAATTGGATATAATTCCCAAATGTGTGGATTTAATAAATTAAAAAAAAAAAAAAAAAAAAAAAAAAAAAAAAAAAAAAGAGGTGCAGTTTTTTTCAAAGTTTTTTTTCTTCCTCGGATGGTGGCTGCCTCGCTTGGCGCTTCACTTCCTCCGGATGAAGTCGTCAGACAAAAGGGAGACTGGCGTAATGACGTCACGTCCGGCAATAGCACAGCGTTCTTAATGAAAAATAAATAAAATTGCAAACAATTTATATATATTTATATATACTCTTTAACTCTTAGGTGTTTTTTAATTTAGAAAATGTGAATTTTTGATGCTTTTTACAGCGTTATTATTTCGGCTTCGGAACTAATTGATGTTGCCTTCGCACACGTTATAATTATAATCACTTCAACAATCACAAAAACACGCCTAGTATTTTATCAACCCGTTTAATAATTAATTAAAAATGATAACTGACGACCAGACTATTTACATAAAATAAAAAACACTCTACTCACTTTAGGTGTGGAAAGGGGTGAATTAACGCAACGCATCTTACAGGCCATGGTGGTCCTCTGGTCAGCACTTCTCACGGTGCGAAGGTTGTGGAATCGCTCCGATGTTACTGTGTGGTGATTGTACCGACTGCCCAGAGTCAGCTTGGAGGAGCTCCATATGTTGGATGAGCTTGATATATTACGAGTTTTTTGATACAACTTAAAATTAAAGTATGGAGTGAGTGGTCGTCCGTGTAACTCCAACTTTGTCAACATGGCGTCGCTGCAGGAGCAGACCTCATTCCTTCTTCCGCAGCAACATCCGGCAACACGTTTCCCCGGTCGGTCTCTATTCCCACAGCGCCGCCCTAGAATCCGTTTAGCGCTTTTTATTTTTTGAGTGAGAAACGTACGCGTTTTTCTCCCTTCCAATCTGAGGGAATAAGTCTGTTGGTCATACAAGTAGAGGGGGTTTGAGGCTCAAATGGGGGAGGTAAGGAAGCTGCAGAAGAAACTGAGGCAGATTGAGAATCTGGAGATAAAAATCAGTCTCAACGCTGAAGAGAGATTCAAGGTATACGAACGCGCATATGACCTATTTTCTGGTAGTTTTGAGGCCACGCTGATCACATATTTACAGAAGTAAATCATAAAAAAAACCGAAATAGCTGCTCTGCCTGTGCTAATGTTCATTCTGCTTCACTTTCTCCACATTTTACGATCAAGCCTTCTTTCTAACTTGGCTTTAAAATTCACGGACCCCATAAGAATGACAGCGAGTATAAATTTGCAAATGTATTTTAAAAATAAAAGCATTCACAAATTTAATCCACAAGACCTGCACACCAACAATTTATATGAAAAGTCCACACACCCTTGTCAGGTATGGAAAAATAGATTCGGACAAGTTTTTTCAAAAAGTGTTCGCCATCAATGTGAACTATAACCTTTACAACTCAACTGAAAGCAAAAAATACTTTCATGAGGAAGGGGGAAATAACCTACACCCATGGTTGCATAATTGGGCACACCTTCTAATTGGGAATGGAGCTGTGTTTGGAAATAACCCATCACATTCAAACTCACGTCATTCAATTCCTGCTGAAGAAGCGCGAAAATGATTGTTGATGTTTGCACCATGCATCCCTGTAGTCTGGTGTTGAGGATCATCCATCCATCTTCTTCCGCTTATCCAAGGTTGGGTTGCAGGGGCAGCAGTTTTAGGAGGGACGCCCAGACTTCCCTCTCCCCAGCCACTTCGTCCAGCTCATCCCGGGGGATCCCAAGGCGTTCACAGGCCAGCTGAGAGACATAGTCTCTCCAGCACGTCCTGGGTCGTCCACAGGGTCTCCTGCCGGTGGGACATTCCCGGAACACCTCCCCGGGGAGGCGTCCGGGAGGCATCATGATGAGATGCCCGAGCCACCTCATCTGGCTCCTCTCAACGTGGAGGAGCAACGGCTCTCCTCTGAGTCGCTCCCAGATGACCGAGCTTCTCACCCTATCTCTAAGGGAGAGCCTGGACACCCTGCGGAGGAAACTCATTTCGGCCGCTTGTATCCGTGATCTTGTTCTTTCGGTCACAACCCATAGCTCGTGACTGTAGGTGAGGGTCGGAGCGTAGGTCGACCGGTAAATTGAGAGCTTTGCCTTTTGGCTCAGCTCTCTCTTCACGGCGATGGACCGGTACAGAGTCTGCATCACGGCCGTCGCTGCACCAATCTGCCTGGCGATCTCACGCTCTATGCCCTCGCTCGTGAACAAGACCCCAAGATACTTGAAGTCCTCCACTTGGGGCAGGATCTCAGCCCCAATCCAGAGAGGGCATTCAACCCTTTTCCGACTGAGGACCATGGTCTCAGATTTGGAGGTGATGACCTTCATTCCGACCGCTTCATACTCAGCTGCGAACCGCTCCAGTGAGAGCTGGAGATCACGGCTTGAAGAAGCCAACAGCATGACGTCGTCTGCAAAAAGCAGAGATGCAATGCTGAGGTCCCAAAACCGGACACCCTCAATGCCTCAGCTGCACCTAGAAATTCTGTCCATAACAGTTATGAACAGAATCGAGCAGCCTTGGCGGAGTCCAACCCTCACTGGGAACGAATCCGACTTACTGCCGGAAATGCGGACCAAACTCTGGCATCGATGATACTGGGACCGAACCGCCTTTATCAGTTGGTTTGGCACCCGTACTCTCGTAGCACTCTCCACAGAACTTCCCGAGGGACACGGTCAAATGCCTTCTCCAAGTCCACAAAACACATGTGGACTGGTTGCACCCTCGAGGATCCTGCCGAGGGTATAGAGCTGGTCCGCTGGTCCACTGTTCCACGGCCAGGACGAAAACCACACTGCTCCTTCTGAATCTGAGATTTGACCTCTCGACGGACACTCCTCTCCAGCACCCCTGAATAGACCTTACCAGGGAGGCTGAGGAGTGTGATTCCTCTGTAGTTGGAACACACCCTTTTGGAAAGTTGCCAGCATGCTTGACCACTTTCCTATTGTAATGCATATCATACGAGTTACATATGTGCCCATGCAATTTTCCTTGCACCTCCTAATTGGAAGTCAGAACATAAAGCTATTCTGTCGCGTTCAGCGGACACTTTAGCACCGCTTGTTTCTTTGCAACTTTTCAAAAATGGAAGACCCCACAGCGCATGTAAACATGCCTAATAAGGACTCCCCATTAAGTGTTCTGACACATCAACAGTACAATGCGCAACTTCTTACCTTAATTGTTGAAACTATTACAATTAAGAATCAATTGGGTTGATCAGAAAAGGCTAATAAAAGTCTAAACAACTGAGATAGTGGTTGCACACCCTCTTACAACTGGGCGGGGCTGCAGCTGTGTTCAGAATAAAGCGATGCCGTTCGAGCTCATGTCAAATGCACGTTAGTGCGCACCTGTTGTTAGAGATTTGCTCACTCAAACAATATTTTGCAAGAACCACATGGGAGACAAGTAAGTCCTTTTTGACACCTGCAGGTGGAGAGTCCATTCGTCGCTGTGCGTGCAGCGATGTTCGAATAGATCTCTGGACTCTCCTTCCTGCAAGCGGATATTTATTAAGAGAAACAGAGTGGGGGTTGAGAGTTGACAGGTTTGGTGAACCCCCGGCCTCTGGTAAGATCAGAGCAGGGGGTGTTTTACGATGTTGTGGGAAACAGAACAACTTTGATTGCTTCCTCTGCAGCTAGTCAATCAAGCAGAGAATGCAACCACATTATTTTACTGCGTTGTGAGAGCAAGACAAGATTGGTTAATCATTATAGTCTACATTCCAACATAATCCTATGATAAAGATAACCTGGAAAACCCTAACATCTGTGATTATTTCAAGTGCTTTTAATGAACTCAAAATAAAGTTCAGCTGTTCTAGTGGGCAGCAGACTTGCTGTGTGTGTGGCATAATTCCACATAAAATTAGATTCAAATGATGCATGACATTCATATTGTCCAAATATAATTTGAATAAGTCAAACTGGGATCATTGTATTTTATTCTAACAATTAGGCATTGGAATGAATTTTCATGGGTGAGGAGGGTAATTTGTCCTATTTTTCTTCTCCAGATGAAATATCAGAAAGGCTTTTGAGTGCAGTTGCAAACCTCGCGATATGAATCTATCAGAGCAAACTTATTTGTGCAAATTTACACAAGTCAACTGCCTTTTTTTGTGCCTTTGTCGCGTCTTGGACAGAGTGCTCGGCCAACTTAGCACAGAGATGCTTAATGCAAAGTCACTTGCCTTAATTCAGACATGCGCAGTTAGCTTGTTGACACTATCTTCAAGACAGACGTGTCAAATACAAACAAGCTGTGGAGGCGCTCGCTTGTGCTTGTTTTCCAGCCAATTTCCCTTCTCAGATCTCCAGGAAGGAGGAGCTGCGGCACAGATTGGCAGAGCTTCAGCTACAGCAGCTCTGCGGCCTGCAGCGAGCCCCCGGGAGCCCACAGGGCGACATGAAAAGAGCGGCGTAAGCAAGCCAGAGGCAGATGGCGAGAGGCGCCATTAGTCCAAACATTCAAATGGAAGCATTGCATCTTTACCTCTGTGTGTGTGTGTGTGTGTGTCTGTCTGTCTGTGTGCGCGCATGTGTGCGCGTGCGTGCGTGCGTTAGGGGTTCCAAACACAGGGGAGGTCAAATGCTGCCTGCCTTTAAGAACATAAGTGAACTTTCTCCTGCTTAGTCTGTGCTACAAAAGCCTCTCAAGGTGGAGAAATGAAGGAATGTTGGTTTGTTAAATGAAAGTGACTAAAAGGCACAGATGGTGTTCTTTTGATGAGCGGGGAGGGGGAGGGGGTGCAACAGGTAGGATGGCTCACTGACTTGTTTGGGGTCCTTTGGCTCACTTTGACTCCATCAGTGCACATTTTACATTGGAGTAAATATTTCCCAGAATGCAATGTTGACCTGAAAAGACATGGCCAGCACCAGCGCCGCCTCTTCTTTCCTTGCTACTTATTCATTCGGCCCTTGTTTTTGCACAGGGAGGACGCCCCAGAGGTCCTTTCATGCGCCCCCGGCCTCTAGGATCCTGAGGGGCCCGGAGGAGGCCGGCACGGCGCCGCCTGTCACGCGGAGAGCGCCGAATGTCACGCCGGGGTCACTCCAAGGCCGAGACTCGTTAGAAGGTGGGCAGACTCAAACATGAACCGAAGCATAAATCCCACCTGAAGGTGTTGCTTTTTCTTCAGATGCAGAACTAGAAACGTATTGGCAGAAGGCAAAGTTCCGCTTGAGGGTGTTGGAGGGTCACAGTGACATCATCACCTGTGTGCTGGCTGTTGACAACCTGGTCATTTCTGGCAGGTAAAAAAAAAAAGTTTGAAGTGTGAGAGCCTATTGAAGGCTTTATTGCACTCTGCATTTGTGTATTTTGAAATTATGACATTGAGCAAGTCTGATTGCTGGCCTCACATCTCGCTGCCACTTAGCCTAACTTTGAACTCTCGCTCGCTCTCTCTCTCTTTCTCTCCCCCCACCCCTCAAGCCGCGATACGACGGTCAAGGTGTGGCACGTTCCCACGGCAACTGAGCACAAGAACCTGGGGGGTCACACCGCCGGGGTCACCTGCCTGTCTGCCCCTCCCGCCGAGTCCTGCACAAAGTTGGGTGAGGACGCAGTCTTGCCTTTGCGCTCGTTGGGCTTTTTAAGCCATTTTAAGGCTTTTTATGGAATTTGTTGAGTTTGCCGTTTACACTCACACAGCTCATTCTTGAAGCTTTTGGGGGCCAGAGTATGTCCTTGGTGTTTTGTCACCTTTTGTCCCCAACTCGAGCTTGTCTGGAACAAGGCTTGGTTGTAAACGCACACACGCACTTGTATGCAAGTGTGTGCCAGTGAGTGTGCACTTTGCGGCGTGTTCATTATTGAAGCATTTCATCACATCAGGTCCACAGAGACATGAGACTCTACCGTCTGCCTGTCTGAGAACACTTGAACTCGTGCACTCCACCCGTCTGCTCCATTGCCCGGTTCCAACAGAAGCAGAAACAAAGTCCTTATTTACCATTATGTAATCCCCTTTTGCTTTCCCTCCTTCATTGACCCCTCCTCCGCAGCTCGGTTGCTGTCGCTGTCAGATGACGAGAGGTTTGTTTTGAGTGGCTCGGCGGATTCCAACGTCAAGATCTGGACCCTGAGCATCGGTAAGCCGAAGACAAACACGAGATCGGCTTTTAGTCATGCCGACGTCGGCGCCGTTTTTCTGGAGCAACTATTCATGTCAATTACCGAGCGTACATGCTGCAAATGACAATTAGGGCCTCATCGGAAAGAAGTGTATTATTAAACAAAAGGAGGATTAAAATTACAAAATTGAATTCAAATCAAGTCCCAGAAGGTTAACTTTTTTTATATTTCATCAGCCTATGTCGCGCGCGCAGGTGCGCACGCCCGCACGCACACTGCTCAGGATTTCCTCCTCTTAAGCAAAAGCCAGCTCAACTGTACGCTGCTCAAAATTGCCTTTGTCTCATGACTTTGATGTGTGTGTGTGCGTGCGTGAGGAGTGGTCCGTGTTCTGGCTGGCAATTAAGCTCGTATCCCCACCCCCCCATTCCTCCTACGCAGGCCAGTGCGTGAAGTCTATCTACACGTTCAACGCTGTGACAGCGCTCTGCTTTGTGCCCGAGGGCGACGCCTACATCGTCACTGGATCAGGTGTGTGTGTGTGTGTGTGTGTGTGTGTGTGTGTGTGTGTGTGTGTGTGTGTCTGTGTCTGTGTCTGTGTCTGTGTCTGTGTCTGTGTCTGTGTCTGTGTCTGTGTCTGTGTCTGTGTCTGTGTCTGTGTCTGTGTCTGTGTCTGTGTCTGTGTCTGTGTCTGTGTGTGTGTGTGTGTGTGTGTGTGTGTGTGTGTGTGTGTGTGTGTGTGTGTGTGTGTGTGTGTGTGTGTGTGTGTGTGTGTGTGTGTGTGTGTGTGTGTGTGTGTGTGTGTGTGTGTGTGTGTGTGTGTGTGTGTGTGTGTGAGAGAGAGTGGGAGATCCATATTTGTGTGTGGAACTAAAAAAGATCACGGACAAATCAAGGTGCTATCAAGTTGCATCTATAAGCATGAAGATGAATGTGACGATTACATTACATGATTACGGTCGGGGGGGGGCTCAGGTGCATCAGCTGCGACTGACAGTAATGGGCGCCACGTGACTGACGTCAAGCGCTAAACCGGCACTCTCTCACACCCCCGCTCCGCAGACGGGGGCAAGGTTCAAGCCTGGAGCTGGCGCTCTTTGGATAACTGCCAATCAATCAACGCGCACCAACAGGCGGTCACCTCCATCCAGGTAAGTGGCTCTATTGGCATGGCAACAGACCTCAAATGACCTCCGCAGAGTTGTGTCTTACATTCGATCTGACCAAAAGACAGCATGATGACAAATGCTGGTGGTAATCTTTCAATCAAATGTCAAGAATTTTCATTTCAATGGCTATCATGTTGCTCCTCCTGGTGTGAGCAGCTCGGCCTCCAGGACAAGGGAAGGCCAAGTACCGATACGGCTTTTGCTATAGGACTTAGTTCCGCTTAGTACCACTGACTCGTGACAGCGGCAGAGACCAGTGTCCACTTTTGGCCATTTTACTTAATACTTTCAGGTTGTGAACTTTAATGTGAGACACACAATGTTATTCGTAGACACAGCATTGAGTGCTTTTCTTTACTTTGACCCTCAATGCATGCAATGGATTGATCCCATCACCTTCTGAGTCAGTCTGCCGTTTTCCAAAGCGTTTGGCGCCATGCTTTCCCGGGGGGATTTGCCGAAGAAACGCTTTATGCGCGGCTATCCGCCTTCCGCATGAGCTTATTTTTTTAAGTTGCTTGCCGAAAACATGGAAAAACATGACAACAAATGTTCCTCCCTCTCCAGTGTTTGTAGAAAAGCCTTTGGTAAATCTTGCCACTGTGTCTTAGCCGAGCCCTTTTATTGCTTCCAAATGGCTTTTGTTGATGTGCAAGCTGGCATAATGTGCGGCAAGAGCCTTTTTTATTGATGATTGAAATCTGGAGCTGTTTTTGCTCAATTGGCAATCTGGCCAAGGCGTTCAAGCGTAACGCCTTGTTGTCATTGTTCATCTTGGCTAGCTTAGCCACCCTTTCTAAACAACCGAGCCTCGACAACATCCGCGCGCGTCACCATGACAACCATCCGCATGCAGCACCAGGGTCCGCTGGTGTTCAGCAGCTCCTCCGATGGAGGGGTGTCCGTATGGGAGCGGCGCAGTGGCGGCGAGCGAGAGCCCCTGAGGCTGTTGTGTCACTGGAGCGGTCAGGTGACGGGCTGCACGGGCGCCCTGGCCCTCAGCCCCCGGGGGAACAAAGTACTACTCGCAGACGGACAGCCGTGGATCAAGATTCTGGACTGGACCACGGGTGAGTGGGACTCACCTCATAATGAAGAGTGAATGGCAAAAAAGAAAATTGAACCGAGCAGAAATTGACAGGAAAAACAAAAAGAGTGTTGCGAGGAAAAGTCGTAAATTCATCCAAATGCAGTCGAGGAAAAAAGACAAGTCAGCACAAAAAAATTGATGTGAATAAAGTTGGAATATTATGTGTTATGTGTCATTTTGGAAGAACAAAATGGAAACAGTACAAGAAAGAAGAAAGATGAGAATAATTTTGCACTATTGAGTCAAATAAAATGAGAAAAGAAATCTCAGAGACTCAAGTCATTAAATTATGAGGGGTGGGGGGTAGAGCTCCGATAATGAGGGCAAGAGGACAAAGCCAGTATTTTCGGGCAGACTACAACAAACATGACTTGATTGTGTTGCCGTTGGAAGTTTGCATGACATATGCGACTTCCCTGGTGCTTGGTGATTGGTTGGAATGATAGTCAAGAGGAAAGCCGTCTTTCCCATGCATCTCAGCTCACGTGTCGGATCACACACCGCAGGGGCGCTGTCCAGACTGACCAATCACGGGAGTGTGACCGGGGTGACAGACTGCGTGCACCAGACGGGCGGTCTCCTCATCGGCTCCCGCTACGATGCGGCCGATGGCGACAGCGGCCTCGACTGTGAGTGTGTCGCTTCCAGGCGCGCATCCGGCTGGCCGAGACGTTATAAAGTGTTCTTGGTCTCCCCGCAGTATTTTCGCTGCCTCGCTGCCGCTACCTGGCCTCCCTGAGATGGCCGCGAGCCTCCAGAATGCTTTGCTTCGCATCCTTGACTACGAGGAGCGGTGCCCACCGCTGGGTCAGCGGTGGGCGAGACCTCATTGTATGGGAGCAGCTCCCCATCACCGGGAAGCGGAGGTAGGGGAGGTGGGCGCCTGCTCGATGACATTCCCTCATTTGCGTCTCCTCTTTTGCCAATTCAAACTTCTCTCTCAGCATTTCGGTCGGAGATGTGTCGCTTGACACCAATTTACTACTTTCCTATTATGCTTTGGCATCTTGTGGCGGCCATGTCAGAATAGGGAAAATAACACTAATTGGTCTCTATCGTGAATATGGGGGGTTACATACTCTTGTGCCATGATTGACACCATAGTCAAGAAATTAAATGCAAAAGTGGAAATGGAACCAACGGCGCATACCTTTCTTTTTGCACGTATTCCCACGTAACTTCACAAACGAATTCATTGTGTGCCGTTGGGGACCGTTGGGAAGTGAGGAGCTCCGCATGGCCTCGACCTACATGCCAACACACAAAAACAAGCCTTTAAAAGTGCAAAATAGTAAATTGCGCCACATCGGCGACTCACCCATATCTTCGGCGAGCTCCCGGCAGGGCAGTGGCAGGGCAGTACTTTGCTTTCTTGCCGGATTCCCGCTCGATGGACATAATGGTAACGGCAAAATGACTTGAGCTAAATGCAACAGGAGTGACATCACGGTGAAAAGAGAGGTCTGTTTAGAATTGCCGCCGGAGTCCGAGGGTGACATGGAAGACGACGAGACAGACGGTAAAAGCTTCTGGCAGATTTGAGTGATAATTTTAGATGACATGCATGGTGACAAATCCCTGCGGTTTCCTTGTTAAAATTAGAACACCTTGAAGATGACGAAGACGACGCAGGAAGAGATGAAGACGACGTGGCGCCCGCTGGTTCGTGGTTACGTTGTGTCCTCCAGTGAGGAGCCACGGCCGAGAAAGAGGAGCGAGACCAAGGCTGCATCTACATTGTGTGGCTCAAGTGGCACATGTCACCATTTTGTTGTGTCTGTTGAAAACGTGTTGATCTCTGGGATATCTGCAAATGGATTTGCATCATCAGTCCTCGAAAAGAAGGCAAAATGGAGCATTTCAGTTCCTCTAATCTCTCACTTGAATTGGATTACTGCAGGGCAAACACAAATACAACCTGAAAACACGCGCAATGACCTTCTGTTGGCCGCAGCTCACGCCCAGACGCCCACTCACAGACAAAACGGCCAACCGGATTCAACTGCAGCTCATGATGTCACTCTCTAGTCCGCGCCTCTTCATGGACAGTAGTCATTACATAGACACGACCTTACCATGAAACGCAGTTTATTTCTTATCTTTTTTTTTTTAAAGCTATTTTTCTAAAAACCCATGGACAAAAAATGGCCGGACAAATTGACTGAATAATTGGATTCTTGTCAATGCCCACGTTTGAACAATACCACGTCAGGCATGAGTCACGGCAACATAATTATCTTGGCATTCGGTCGCAATTTGACATGTGCGGCCTGCGTGTGTGTTTGTGAGCGATTGTATCCTCTGTGAATATTAGTTGCAATAAATCTGTCACAACCCAAATTTGCAATTTTTTTTTAACGCCGACGGAATTTCGGCTTATTCCAGCGCAGCGTGGGTGTGACCTATGTATTTGAATGTGAATTCAATTATACTTCCATCTCTCGCCCTCCCACCCTGGTTTGTTTTCCCTCTAAAGCAGGGTTGGGAAATTCCAGTCCTCGAGGGCCGGTGTCCTGCATGTTTTATAGGTCTCCCTGCTGCAACACACCTGATTCAAATGATCAGCATTGTTATCCAGCTTCTGCAGACCTTGCTAATTATCTGACCATTTGAATCAGGTGTGTTGCAACAGCGTGACATTCAAAACATGCAGGACACCGGCACTCGAGGACCGGAATTGCCCACCACTGCTCTAAAGTGTCCTTGCAGTTTTTATAATTGATTTTTTTTCTTTATTGCTCCTTCTCCTGCCTAAGGAGCTTCGGAACAGCTTTTTGTATCATTTGTTTGCCGCGTCAAATCCAATATTTTTAATTTGAACCCATTTGTTAAAAACACATACACAGCGCGACTGAAGCAAGCCTCTCTCTGTCTCTCTCTCTCCAGCGGACTCGACGTGTCTCGGTCGCTAAGGCAACCGATGCTTTTTTTGTTTTTTTTGCTCCCCCTTTGCGCTCGTGTCTCCACTTTTCTCCGTCTCGTTCCCACTCTCCCCTCGCCAGAGGTAGGCACCGCTTTGCGTCGCGGTTGACATTTGCTTGGAATTTGGGTGGTCAAGTAGTCGAGTTGGCCCAAATATCATCGGGGAGTATTGGCCGCGCGCGCGCACAACGTGCATGCCGTCACCGACGATGATTGATTGCCTTGGCTGCGAACGCGTGATCGCCAGCTACTTTTTTAGCCATTGGGCGTGCGGTGCGTTAAAACTTTAAATGGCCCGCGAGAAGCGTGTATGTTTCCAATCGATTAGAGAGCCAATCCGATCACAGTGCAGAAAATCGGGACACTCCCCCTTTGTTTTCCTCTCTTTTGCTCGTTTTGTCTCAGAGATGATAGGCGTGCCGCTGCGTGAGTGAACACAGAGAAGCGATGGAGAGATGGTAAGATGGCAAAGGGAAAAACCAGGCAACTTGTGGCCCCTCATTAACCTTTGTCTTCTCCTCCAGTTCCATTGCTCCTGTCGCACGACTGAGCGCCCTCGTCTACCTCGTCCTAGTCGCCCTGGTGACGCAGCCCTCCACCTGTCACCGGGACGACGAGGAGCGGGTGGAGGCCCCGGCCGTCCAGCTGTCCGTCACCACCCAGGTGACGCCCACCCCGCTCTGGGCGGTGGTCTGGGGGCCCACGCAGCCGCTGGAGGATGAGACCTACCACCTCCTCTTCAGCCAGGAAACGGAGCAGCTGCGCGGGCACGGAAGTCAGCGGGAGGCCAACACCGTCGCCGCATCCTCCAAGGACTGGCTGTATCCTGACGTCAGCGCGCATCCCAAAGAAGAAGTGCCCCTGAAGTCCCGGAACCAAGAGGGGGTGGAGGACGGGGGGGCGGCGGAGGAGGCCGAGCTAGAGGAAGGTAGGTACAGCGGGAAATGACGTGCTGCATTGCCAAGAATGCTCCTGGGAATTAATTGTCACATTGGTGAAGGCTGATGCTCCGCCCCCATCCGCCTACTGCATCTGGAAAGCCTCATAAAGTTGACATCAAAGACCCCGAGTAATCAGCCTGCTCGCCATGGGCCTGCTCGCCATGGGCCTGCTCGCCATGGGCCTGCTCGCCATGGGCCTGCTCGCCATGGGCCTGCTCGCCATGGGCCTGCTCGCCATGGGCCTGCTCGCCATGGGCCTGCTCGCCATGGGCCTGCTCGCCATGGGCCTGCTCGCCATGGGCCTGCTCACCTACATGCAGAAGACGTGGTGCGATGGCCGTTTCGGTCAGAGGCCATATTCTTTTTGCACATCTAATTTCATAATCAGCTGCCCTCATTGATTTCTATTTCTGTTCTTGCGCAATTATGCACGGTCACGCTTGGAAAATCTTAACGGCGTGCGTGTGCATGTGTGTTACAGTGGACCCTCAGTTCTACGTCACTGTGACCATCTCCACACTGCTCATCCTCACTGCAATCATCATCACGGCAAAACTCTGGTAGGAACTTCCTCCTCTTATTTACGATTACGCAGCCTTGGGCTAGATATTTTCTACCCGCGGCCCGTCTTCTAGCGCCACTGGCGTTACGCCACAGTCATAGAAAACATGCTACAAAATCACAAGTGTGTCATACGCATCATCACAAGCGCTTGAGAATGGGACAAAAATATGGACTGAAAATACTGTACTAGATATTGATTAGTTAATGTATTGCTCTGATCAACCAGTTAGGGGACAGAAAAATACTGACATCAGCGCAGTGGTTCTATGCGAACAAACTTGATATGGGATCGGTTCGAGAAACAATTTCATCACTGATAGAGGATGAAGTGACATGAAGTGGCACAACAGATTCCTCACGACTCAAGTTGCATTATTTCAAATCGTTGCCGTTCTCCGTTTAGAATGTCGCTGGCATAGGTCATCAATAGATCATGTATGCTCTCAGTTGGCTTGCCAAGCAAAAAGCAGGCACGCTGAATTTGAAGCCTCCCGCTGGTGCAGGGCGGCGGCAGCTGAGCAAGCTCTTTCAAATGTCCACATGTTTGGAGGCCCATGTCGCCACAGCCAAGCCAGGCCAGCGTCAGCGCTAGCCAGCACCAGCATAGGGAGGAACCAAGCTGTCAAGGCCTTGGTGGCCCTGTAATGAACCCCGGAGCTCCTCTGTGGAGGAGGCTAAGGCATCACCACACCAGCTTGGATCCCAGCTGCCATCAGCCTGTCTGCGCGTTTTGACCTTGGTGGCCCACCGAGACGGCTGCTTCATTAGTATGTTATTCTACACTATTCACTTTATTCTTCCGCTTCTTCTTCTATTTTATTCTCCTCACTTTTTGTCCTGCTACTCCTTCAACATAATTCATCCGATTCACTCCATTCCATCCATCCATCCATCCATCTTCTTCCGCTTTTCCGGGGTCGGGTCGCGGGGGCAGCAGCTTTAGGAGGGACTCCCAGACTTCCCTCTCCCCAGCCACTTCATCCAGCTCATCCCGGGGGATCCCAAGGCGTTCCCAGGCCAGCTGAGAGACATAGTCTCTCCAGCGCGTCCTGGGTCATCCCCGGAGTCTCCTACCGGTGGGACATGCCCGGAACACCTCCCCAGGGAGGCGTCCAGGAGGCATCCTGATAAGATGCCCAAGCCGCCTCATCTGGCTCCTCTCAACGTGGAGGAGTAGCGACTCTACTACGAGTCTCACTCTTCTCAGCCTATCTCTAAGGGAGAGCCCGGACATCCAGCGGAGAAAACTCATTTCGGCTGCTTGTATCCGGGATCTCGTTCTTTCAGTCACGACCCATAGCTCGTGACCATAGGTGAGGGTAGGAGCGTAAATCGACCGGTAAATTGAGAGCTTTGCCTTTTGGCTCAGCTCTCTCTTCACCACAACGGACCGGTACAGGGTCCGCATTACTGCCGACACTGCACCGATCCGCCTGTCGATCTCGCGCTCCATCCTCCCCTCACGCGTGAACAAGACTCCAAGATACTTAAACTCCTCCACTTGGGGCAGGATCTCATCCCCGATCCGGAGAGGGCATTCCACCCTTTTCCGATCGAGGACCATGGACTCGGATTTGGAGGTGCTGACCCTCATCCCGACCGCTTCACACTCGGCTGCGAACCGTTCCAGCGAGAGCTGGAGATCACGGCCTGAAGAAGCCAACAGCACCTCGTCATCTGCAAAAAGCAGAGACGAGATGCTGAGGTCCCCAAACCGGACCCCCTCAACGCCTCGGCTGCGCCTAGAAATTCTGTCCATAAAAATTATGAACAGAATCGGTGACAAAGGGCAGCCTTGGCGGGGTCCAACCCTCACTGGGAACGAATCCGACTTACTGCCGGAAATGCGGACCAGACTCTGGCATCGGTGATACAGGGACCGAACCGCCCTTATCAGTTGGCTCGGCACCCCGTACTCCCGAAGCACCCTCCACAGAACCTCCCAAGGGACACGGTCGAACGCCTTCTCCAAGTCCACAAACCACATGTGGACTGGTTGGGCGAACTCCCATGCACCGTCGAGGATCCTGCCGAGGGTGTAGAGCTGGTCAACTGTTCCACGGCCAGGACGAAAGCCACACTGCTCCTCCTGAATCCGAGGTTCGACCTCCCGACGGACCCTCCTCTCCAGCACCCCTGAATAGACCTTACCGGGGTTGCTGAGGAGTGTGATTCCCCTGTAATTGGAACACACCCTCCGGTCCCCCCTTCTTAAAGAGGGGAACCACCATCCCAATCTGCCAATCCAGAGGCACTGTCCCCGATGTCCACGCAATGTTGTAGAGGCGTGTCAGCCATGACAGCCCCATCCACCCCCGGGGCCTTGCCACCGAGGAGTTTTTTAACTACCTCAGTGACTTCGACCCCAGAGATTGGAGAATCCTCAGAGTCTCCAGGCCCTGCCTCCTCAATGGAAGGCGTGTAGGTGGAATTGAGGAGGTCTTCGAAGTATTCTCCCCACCGACTCACGACGTCCCGAGTCGAGGTCAGCAGCACGCCATCCCCACTGTAAACAGTGTTGACGTTGCACTGCTTCCCCCTCCTGAGACGCCGGATGGTGGACCAGAATTTCCTCGAAGCCGTCCGGAAGTCATTCTCCATGGCCTCACCAAACTCCTCCCACGCCCGGGTTTTTGCCTCAGCAACCGCCGAAGCCGCGTTCCGCTTGGCCATCCGGTACCTGTCAGCTGCCTCCGGAGTCCCACAGGCCAAAACGGCCCGATAGGACTCCTTTTTCAGCTTGACGGCATCCCTTACCGCCGGTATCCACCAGTGGGTTCGGGGATTGCCGCCACGACAGGCAACAACGACCTTACGGCCACAGCTTCGGTCGGCCGCCTCAACAATGGAGGCGCGGAACATGGTCCACTCAGACTCAATGTCCCCCGCCTCCCCCGGGACGTGGGAAAAGCTCTGCCGGAGGTGGGAGTTGAAACTCTTCCTAACAGGAGATTCTGCCAGACGTTCCTAGCAGACCCTCACAGAGCGTTTGGGTCTGCCAGGTCGGACCGGCATCTTCCCCCACCATCGGAGCCAACCCACCACCAGGTGGTGATCAGTTGACAGCTCCGCCCCTCTCTTCACCCGAGTGTCCAAAACATGCGGCCGCAAATCCGATGACACAACTACAAAGTCGATCATCGAACTGCGGCCTAGGGTATCCTGGTCCCAAGTGCACACATGGACACCCTTATGTTTGAACATGGTGTTCATTATTGAAAATCCGTGTCGAGCACAGAAGTCCAATAATAGAACACTGCTTGGGTTCAGATCGGGGGGGCCGTTCCTCCCAATCACGCCCTTCCAGGTCTCACTGTCATTGCCCACGTGAGCAGTTAAGTTACCCAGTAGAACGATGGAGTCCCCAGAAGGAGCGCTCTCCAGCACTCCCTCCAGGGACTCCAAGAAGGGTGGGTACTCTGAGCTGCCGTTTGGTGCATAGACACAAACAACAGTCAGGACCCGTCCCCCCACCCGAAGGCGGAGGGAGGCTACCCTCTCGTTCACCGGGGTGAATCCCAATGTGCAGGCGGCCAGCCGGGGGGCAATAAGTATACACACACCTGCTCGACGCCTCTCACCGTGGGCAACTCCAGAGTGGAAGAGAGTCCAGCCCCTCTCGAGAGGGCTTGTACCGGAACCCAAACTGTGCGTGGAGACTATATCTAGTCGGAATTTTTCTGCCTCGCACACCAGCTCGGGCTCCTTTCCAGCCAGAGAGGTGACATTCCATGTCCCAAGAGCCAGCTTCTGCAGCCGGGGATCAGACCGCCAAGGTCCCTGCCTTTGGCCGCCTCCCAGCTCACACTGCACCCGACCCCTTTGGCCCCTCCCACAGGTGGTGAGCCCTTGGGAAGGGGGACCCACGTTTCCTTTTCG
This sequence comes from Syngnathus floridae, assembly GCF_059516105.1. Taxonomy (NCBI): domain Eukaryota; kingdom Metazoa; phylum Chordata; class Actinopteri; order Syngnathiformes; family Syngnathidae; genus Syngnathus; species Syngnathus floridae. The sequence continues at coordinate 13,761,978 of NC_142422.1, forward strand.
GGCTGTGCCCGGCCGGGCCCCATGGGCGAAGGCCCGGCCACCAGACGCTCGCCTTCGAGCCCCGCCTCCAGGCCTGGCTCCAGAGGGGGGCCCCAGTGACCCGCGTCCGGGCGAGGGAAAACGAAGTCCATTTATTTTACTCATCATAAGGGGCTTCTGTGAGCCGTGCTTTGTCTGGCCCCTCACCTAGGACCCGTTTGCCATGGGTGACCCTACCAGGGGCATGAAGCCCCCGACAACATGACTCCTAGGATCATAGGGGCACGCAAACCCCTCCACCACGGTAAGGTGACGACTCACGGAGGGGTCACTCCATTCCAATTTCAACATATTCCAAAAATTCATGCGAGCATTTTTCTCATTCCAAAAATTTTCCGTTTTCGCAAAATTCGCAAATTTACGGCAAATTATTTCCCTATTCATTCTTAATGGCACATTCAACAGTTCACATTTACATCGTTCCCGTTTGAAATTCACATCATTCAGCACATTCAATTCACATTTTCAGATTTTCGACATTCCCAAAATTGAAGAAGGATCGCATATAGTGGATTGTAGCCACCGTCCAGAGCTGCATATGTGCGTCGAGTTGTGTTAAAATCATCAGGCTGATCACATCAAGCTTGAAGAAAGGCCGGGGACAGCACAGGACAGGACAGGACAGGACAGGACAGGACAGGCGTTTCTCAGGTTGGATAAGAACAGATTTGCTGTTCTTGTTTTTGGATTCAGCAAGAACTCCTTTGGCATTTTTACAAATCACGTTGGTTTCTGCATTGTCACCATGGGCAGAAACCTTGTCTGTCCAATTTCGAGTCATTTATGAATTTTTCAAAAATCCAAACTGCCTGTGTGTCATCTGATATTTTCACAACCAATTGAAATCACTCAAAAACCAATCTACAATTTTGTTCACGGTCTGGGTTGAGATAATGTCCAAATCCAGCCCTTGAGGGGTTGCATGTTTCCCTTTGCCGACGAACGCAAATCAAATGATCGGCGAGCGCCACTGTAGCCCAATAAAGATCCTGATCACTTCAATCAAATGTGTCGGAAAGAAACGAGGAAACGGGGCGGTCAGAAGCCCTTGAGAAGAAGATGTGGACACGCCGGGTTTGGTAGTACATGGCGGCACTGGGTTAGCACTACGGTTTTTGTTATTGTGGTGTCGGGACCTCAAGAATCTGCATTAGCATTCCAAAAGTCACTGCGCAGGAGAGAATACGTTTGCAAGTGTGAAGCAGAAGATGCTCGCAACATCAACATCGGAGATTTGTTTTTAGTAGCGACACTTTTTTGACAGCTTTAATCTGAGCATGTCTAAATCTATCAATACATCAGCGGCAAACAACGAAGTGAGAACCAAGTTCATATTCAACCCCCCCCTCCCAAAAATACTATCCATCACTTTGTAGCGAACTGATTTGACTTCAGTCGACGTAACAACACGCTCTGCCGAGAGCATCAAAACCGAGCGGCTTCCTCCTTTGAGGATGACTCCAGTGGAGTTCAGTCGAATTTGTGATATGTTGGCTGTGAAACACAAGGCAGCATTTTGACTGAACAAGCAAGGCGAGCCAAGGGGCCGCTGTAGTAGTCCAATGACGTTGTGCAGGTGCCAACACGTTTCCGGCAGACGAGAGTTTTGGTTTGGTGTAGAACAGCTCACCTTTCAAGCTTTTGTGAATCCAGCACCAGCAGCCAGTTTCACATTAGCATCATGAAATGTTTTTAGCAGGTCGCCCTAGAGCAGGGGTCACCAACACGTTGCCCGCGGGCACCAGGTCGCCCGTGAGGACCGCACGAGTCGCCCGCAGGACTGTTCTAAAATTAGCTCAAATAGCGGCACTTGTCACTGAGCTGCATCTATTTATTTTGCAGTCAAACCTCGGTTTTTGAACGTCCCTGTTCTCGAAATAATCGGAATTCGAACAAAAAATTCGAGATTTTTTTGCTTCGGTTGTAGAACAAAATTCGGAGGTCGAACCTCGCGAGATGAGCCGGGAGGACCCGAGAAAACCCGACCGCGCGGCCCGGATGCCGACTGACTCCGTTGTTATTGTATTTTCGTTACTTTGAGGATTGTATTAACCCCTAATCATGACTCCAAAGACAGCAAGTGGGAGCAGTAAAGAAATTCTGAAACACAAAGACGGTCTTAAAGCAATGTGACAGTGAGCGCCCGGCGCGCTGCGGTTGCGTGATCGGACAAAATTAAGATTCCTGCGCACTGAGGTCCACTTAAATTTTGGAAAGTACATCAAAACTTTTAAAATATTTTCCAAATTTTAGCGACGGCTCTGTCACAGTAACGCGCCCAGCGCGGTGTAGTTGCGGGGTGGGCGACGTTGCGCGTTCGGCGGTGCGCTGCGGTTAAGCGATCGGACCAAATTAAGCTCCCTGCGCACTGAGGTCCACTTAGATTTTTTAAAGTACATCAGGACTTTAAAAATATTTTCTAAATTTTAGCGACCGCTCTGTCACAATAATGCGACCAGCACGGTGCAGTTGCGCGGTCGGCGACGCGCTACGGTTGCGTGTTCGGCGGTGCGCTGCTGTTGCGCGATCGGACAAAATTAAGCTCCCTGCGCACTTAGGTCCACTTAAATTTTGGAAAGTACCTCAGGACTTTAGAAATATTTTCTAAATTTCAGCGACGGCTCTGTCACAATAATGCGACCGGCGCGGTGCAGTTGCGCGGTGGGCGACGCGCTACGGTTTACGCGTTCGGCGGTGCGCTGATGTTGCGCGATCGGACAAATATGCGCAAATGAAAAAATGCTTAAGAAAGGCGGGTTTTTTTGTCTTGAAACGGATTATATTTTTTCCCATTATTTGTAAAAATAGATTCGGAATTCGACCAATCTGCTTCTCGAACCGCCTTCTGGAACGGATTGTGGTCAAAAACCAAGGTTTGACTGTATTTTTGCTATTCTTGTTAAAATCACACTTACATGTGAACTGGAAATGACAATAATAACACATAGTGAAAGCCAAATTGAGCAAATTGACTATTTCAGAAGTATGTGTCAAACTGGTAGCCCTTTGCTTTAATCAGTACCCAGGAAGTAGCTCTCCGTTTAAGAAAGGTTGGTGACCCCTGCCCTAGAGTATTACAAATAATCAAGAATTCATCCGTCTGTTTTAGGTTCAACTTAGCCTTTCCACATGTTCTTCCATCATCATTTGCTTTAATCGTGGGATCCTAATTTCAATAAGTCAGAAGGTGGCGTAATCTAACACGAGTCGAAGCTAGCGAGCGCAGTCTTAAAGTCATGTTCTGTTACAGCTTCTCCATTGGAGGTTAATTGCGGCGTTCCGGTACCAAAGTGTCCACGGAGCGGTTGTTGGGCCCACGGCTCCTAAGTACGTCGGTAGTGTGGTGAGGCTCGCCTTCCTTCGCAACAGCCACAAGTGCTCTTAAAACAGAGGATGCCTTCAAGAAAGGCAGCAAAACTCTTACAAAATAATTCTGAGACTTTTACGAGCCGTCTATTTCGACACCCCCTTTGACTCCATGCCTCCCATTTGCCTTCCCATGGCCATTGTTTTAATGACTCCAGTGAGGGCAACTAATCCTTCCTTGCATTTGCAGCGTTAATGCGTTTGCCGATGTGAAAACGACTGCACCGTTCTTGACAAGCTTTCTCGTTTCTCATGCTGGGCACTGAGCTGCGTTTACATCCGTAATTCTCATGTTTGGTCCACCGAATTGTTTTCATTTCTTCCCAACAGTCTTTTTCTCTTCCAGCATGCACATGTTTGACAGATTTTAGCCTCTGCATTGCCATGTCAATCAAATCTGAAGAGGGCCTTCCCAATCGATCGTGTTAGTCAAACTTAAACTACGAGCAGGATGATTAACTTTTTTTAAAATACTTTTTGGAATAAAAAATTCTGGCTCTCTTCATGTTGGGTCTTTGGTCCAATCGCATTTGTGCCTGTATCCATCTAGAATACGAGCAACGTCTCCGGCAGATTTCAACTTTGACGACATCAGCATTTTTCCATCATCCGATTGGTAGCTCACAGCAACCCAATTTTGACGTACTCAACACACATTGATACATTAAATGATCAGCATTGCTGCCGAGTGTGACGTGTTTGTTTTTGTTCTGTTTTGATCACGTGAGTTGCGACGTATTCTGTACTGATCTCGCGATAGTAAGAGTTGTGTGCTGTTTTTTCTTTTTTCTGTATAATAATGATAGTTGTTGAGGTATTAAGAGGTGGGTTGGGTCCACACTCAAGGCCAGATTCTACTTTCTTCATCTCCCTCCAGTTCTGATCGCAGCTGTTCGCAGCATCCGCCGCCGCTGTCTCGCGGCGTGGCCCCGCCCCTCTCTCTCGCGCTCCCGTGCTCACTGGCGTCTGAGGAGAGCCACCAGACGCTGCACAACACCTCCTTCTCCGACCGGGAGAGGTAACGATTCGCTTACTAAAAGTGAGCAGCGTTTGTTTTCCGAGAAGCTTGCAGGCCAGGAGTGTTGACAACTATTCAGTCTTTTTTCTGATGAGTCACTCTGTGTGTGTGTGTGTGTGTGTGTGTGTGTGTGTGTGTGTGTGTGTGTGTGTGTGTGTGTGTGGTGGTGTGTGTGTGGGGGGGGGGCAGAACAATTGTGTTCAAGGGTATTTGGAGTTAATCTCAGTAAGGATAATAATAGTGGTACACTCCTTCTCAGTCCCTCGGGATGCAGCTTGAGTGCTTTCAGCTGCGCTCACCCTGGCTTCAGACTACCATTGTTTTTTTCAACACCTTTTCTTGTTTTGTCTCTTGCTGTATCAGGATCCCGGTGGTGAACCTGTAAGGCTTCTCTTTTTCCACTTCTACGGAGCCTCCAGAATTTGTTTTTTCTTCCCGCCTGCAGCAGCATTTTTCATTTTCTCCCAAGGTGTGAAATACGTAGAGGGACCGCAGTTATTGGAGCCGCCGCAGAAGCCCCTCTACTTGCCTGAGGTCTTAAACCTAAATTCATCACGCCTCCCTCCCTCCCTTCTTTCCCCACACGTTCAGCTGCCGTGACAAATTCACAAAGAATTTAATAGCTATGCAGCATCCCAATTTCCATCTCTGCGCTTCCAGTCAGAATATTTACAAACCCCCCCCCCCCCCCCCCCCCCAAAAAAAACCCAAAACAAACAGTTTTGTGCTTGTACCGTATTTTTCGGACTAAAAGTCGCTCCGGAGTACAAGTCGCATCAGTCATAAAATGCACAATAAAGTAGAAAAAAAACATAAGTCGCACCGGAGTTTAAGTCGCATTTTGGGGGAAATTTATTTGACAAAATCCAACACGAAGAACAGACAAGAACCAGCAACAACAGGCTAAACGATACGGTATGCTAACATGACAAACACAAACAAGAAGAACGGGCCTGACATAACTAACAGTTATCCAAATAACTATAACATAAATAACACCTTTATCAAACCATCTGTGTCACTCCAAATCATTAAATTCATCGATCGAATTCTTCGTCCTTTATGTAAACAACGCCGCGTGCGCCGCTGACGTCAGACTCGTCGTCAGTTGCAGTTCAAATTATTCCACAGGCCCATATAATGATATATTAACTATATATCAAATAGCTATAATATAAAGAACCATTTTATCAAACCATCTGTGTCACTTCAAATCATTAAATCCATCGATCAAATTCTTCGTCCTTTATGTAAACAACGCTGCGTGTGCGCCGCGCCACTGACGTCGGACTCGTCATTAGTTGCAGTTTAAATTATTCCACAGGCCCATGTAACGATATATAAACTATATATCAAATAACTATTATATAAACAACAATATTATCAAACCATCTGTGTCACTCCAAATCATTAAATCCATCACTCAAATTCTTCGTCCTTTATGTAAACAACGCCGAATTGGATTTTTTATTTTACTAATTGTTTCATATATAGGGCGCACCGGGTCAAAAGGTGCACAAACTCGAAGCTATACTGCAACAAACTGAGGTTGACTAGGGTTGCGGTATGCATCCACTAGCCAATAACCAATGAGCCCTTTGTAAACAATCGCGTTTCTCAAACTATCTCCTATAAAATGATCGGAACTAACTAAAGTTTGATCTAACACGTTGGTACTGCTTACTTATGTTTCCCTTAGCCTCGTATGTATAGCAGCTATCATTATAGCATTAGCCATCCGCAAACTCCCATTAGCCTCAGCTCGCAGACTCCCATGAGCCTCAGCAAAATGTCGTGGCAGCCCCCTGTAAACAATCGCGTTTCTCAAACTATCTCCTATAAAATGATCGGAACTGACTTAAGTTCGATCTAACACATTGGTACTGCTTACTTATGTTTCCCATCCATATTGATCCGTAAATTTACTCGAAACACTAACGGAGCAGCCTATTTTGAAATGAAATAGCCTCGTGCGTATCATTATAGCATTAGCCACCCGCAAACTCCCATGAGCCTCAGCAAAGCGTCGTGGCAGCCCCCTGTAAACAATCACGTTTCTCAAACTCTCTCCCATAAGTGATCGGAACCGACTAAAACTGATTTAACACATTGGTGCTGCTTATTTATGATTCCGTTGGATATTGATCCGTAAACGTCCTCGAAAACCTTAACGGAACAGCCTATTTTGAAATGAAATAGCCTCACGGGTACAACAGCTATTAAGTGACACGCCCTGACCATTGTTGCCGCAATGCTGGGAAGCGATGCGACCTTGTAATTTACTAGTTGCACTAGTTGTACTGAAACATTTTGGCAGAGCGCTGTGTACAACCAGTATGGATCAACAAATTCATCAATTGATCCATATATAAAGCGCTCTGCATTATAAGGCGCAATGTAGTTTTTTGAGTAAATTTTAATTTTTTAAATGCACCTAATAGTGCGGAAAATATGGTAAGTGTCGATAAAGTTGATGACTTTAACTTTAACTACCCCCTGCCATCAAGCATGAGCATCTACAAACAAGGCATGGCGTATTTGACAAATCCGTTTGGCCAACAGGTAATGTGATGAACATCCATCCATCCATCCATCCATCCATCCATCCATCCATCCATCCATCCATCCATCCATCCATCCATCCATCCATCTTCTATACCACTTCTCCTCACGGGGGTCATGGGCGTGCAGTCCCAGCAGTCATCGGCAGTAGGCGGGGGACACCCTGAACCGGTTGCCAGCCGATCGCAGACAAACAACCATTCGCACTGACAGGGGCAATTTGGAGTGCTCAATTGGCCTACCAAGCATGTTTTGGGCATGTGGGAGGAAACCGGAGTGCCCAGCGAAAACCTATGCAGGCACGGGGAGAACATGCAAACTCCACACAGGGAGCGTCGGAGGTGGAATCGAACCGGCACCCTCCTATCTGTGAGGCGGACGTGCTAACCAGTGTGCCACCGAGCCGCCCCTGTGATGAACACGTCACGCTCCAAAAGCGCTTCAAGCCTTGGAAAATGCAAAGTCTTTTCCTCATGATTGCGTTCCTTAATTGTCTGGCGTTCGGATGGCTCTTTGCTCACACCTGGGATGCGCCGATGACTGAATCACAAACGAGCTTCCAAATATTCATCATCAAAATATGTCTTCACTTGACAACAGTGACAAATCTAGAGAGCCAAAGAAAGTTGCAACAAGGCGACGTTTTATTTTTTTTCTTGTCTTGTGGTTTTTAGTCCGACACCCGTAGGACAATATCACCTTGCTGTACCATGCGAGTTCAAGTAAGATAACGCCGGTGGTTTCAACCGCGTCGTTTCTGTTTCCCAATCACAGTGGGTGAAATTAGCGGCACTATTAATAAACGTGGAGGACAAGATGCACGGTCTGGGATCACTGTTGTTCTTTACGTTTGGCTCAAATAGCTAATTGAGAGACCAGACAGGTTGTGTGTGTGTGTGTGGAGGGGGGGGGGGGGTTATGACGGTTCAGATAGGACCGAATGGCAGCGGACTATCACAAACAAATCAAAGTGGCCCACTCACTTCATGAACAGGTAGCCAACATCGATTGACTTGACGATTTTAAAATACTTTGTCTTTTAAAAACAACTGGCTATTTTGGGGGGTATTCTCATTTCTTAAGATGGTTAAATAGTGTTGTTTTTACAATAATTTTAAGAAATGAAGTATTTGACTGGGTGTAGTGTAGCGATCTAAATTGAAATAAATGACATTGCCCGTAATATGTACCCGTATCATCTTTTGATGGTGTAAATGCATTTTTTCCTCAATTTCTTGTTGTGCGATGAAATGGGCACGACGCCTTGGCGCTTGCGATGCCCGGGCGTCTCCGGAGACGTGCCCTAATTAACGGCTTGACCTGCTAAAGGCGGCCCCCCTTCGGTGAGCTAACATTTAGCGCCAGCCCCCTTTGGAGATGCGCACGAATTAAAAGAGGTGACGGTGATATGAATGAGATCTAGTCTTTTTTCTTTTTATTTCCCAACAATTTATTCTCAACTGAGCGGGGAGGGGAAATGGCAAAAAGGAGCCCAAGTCAAAGGGAGCGCGTTGAAAGTATTAAAAATGACAAAAACGCATGAGAGAAGCTCCCGCTTTTGGGCCGAGGCGACTGACTATCCACTCTTGTTCATGCTTTTAAAACAAAAAAGTCAGGAAAGAGGACGCCGTCGTTGGCGCGATCCCGTCCAGATGACATTAGGTGACTAAACAAAAAACTAAACGTTCCCCGTGGGAGCGGCGGTGGCGAGGGCCTCACTGTGTTTGAACGCTTCTGTTTTCGTCCCGTGAGCGTGCCGATGGGTGGTGCCGTTTGTCACATCTTCAGTTGGACTTGGACCAGATCTTGCCACTGCCTCGCAGCCTGGCGAGTAGAGAATGAGGCCAAGGGTTATTTGGGTGATTTTGTTTATTTGTTTGAACAAATAAGAGGGAGGGTAGAAGCGCTAATATTCATTTGTCAATTGCTCTGCTCATTTTGGTTGGCTGTCATCTAGCATTCTTAAGCGGACCGTCGCAAGGATTACAGGAGACGTTCCAAATTGCTGTCTGAATGTCGGCAAAATCATAGTCACCCGACGCCCAAAACGAGCACAACGTTGAGCAAGCGAGCTACAATTAGCAACAAGCGACACCCCTCAGTGACCAGTTTCCTCAAGGGTAAGGGTCTTCTCTCCTGAACACCCGGAAGTGTCAGTACTTTGATATCACCTTGTTCTCAAATCAGCTTTTAGTCTGAACACCAAATGTCTTCAAGAAAAACTAAGGAATACACCTAGCCATTGCGCTACGTCGGCGTTATGGAGAACCAACTTTGTCATTGATTGTCTACAACTTTGCTACTAATTTGATTGAGACACCTGGCAACTGCTTTAAATGGTGAAAAAAAAAGTCCTACCAGCGGGTGTCTTCACTAGCTTTAATTATGGGATTGAGGTTAAGGTATCATTAACGGGGATTTCAAAACATGGAGTGGAACTTGGGGGCCTCAGCCAAAGTTGGGTAAGCCGCCACCACCACGTTGAAACAAACGAATGAATAAAGAGATTAGTAGATAGATGGCGACATCTCAAAGGGTGTGGATGGTGTGCTGACATTTTACAATCCGGGACAGATGAGTGGTCGGAAGCTGGCAGCAGAGGCGAACGAGCCCGACAGCTATCTTTTGAGTGTTTCTTGATAAAAACTTACCAATATATTAACGTTGCTCTCATGGCGTTCATTTCATGTTGGAGGAGACGCTTAGCCAATACGTATTTGGAAAGCACGTGTTCCCAAGGCCAAAGCGCTTCACCACAAACAATAAAATGTAATAAAAATGACGCGTTGGCCTTTTAAAGCTTTTGGAGGGAAACAAACGAAGGATACTCAATTGCGTCACCAGCCAAATGAAAACGTTTTGATGGTACTTACCCTTTCACCTTGGAACTTTTTTTTCCCGGTTGTCGCAGTTCCTGAGAGGAGGCAGGGTCCCGCGGTTCGGCCGGCTGGTCGGCATCCTGATTGGATGCCGCGCCGGCAGGGGCAGGACCCGACGAAGGTGAGGCCGCGCTGGCCTTCAGGGTTTTCTGCAGGTTTAACACCTGAGGAAGAGTCACCAACGGGTTACCACAGACGTTTGGGCCACAAGTAGAGGACGGAAAAAAACCTCGAGCCAATAATAGCCTGCGGCCTCAACTGTTAACTGACAATCGTTGCGTGTCCAACAATTTGAAATGGACATTCTTTGCATAGTTTTACCCATGACATAAAATGTACAAATGTGTGCAGCCTAAAACAAGAAAAGTAGCTCAAATTTGAAATTTCACTCGTGAGTGGCTGAAAATACAAAATGTGCTGTCGTTTTCTCAAGTTTTGCGGTCACAGTGACATTTCATCACGTCGCTTTATCACACGGAAGACACTCGTCATTTCATGGAGAAATGACTTTGGTAAGAGAGGGATGGGGGACCGCCCAACGTCACTTGAAGCACTTGAGTAAGAGGCCGTGATGAATAGGGGGGAAAAAAGTCTACTTGGGGATTTCTTCTGAAATATCACGGGTCGCCTGGAGAGGAAAGGGCTGGCAGCAACGGCGATGCCACTGACCTCCGTTTCCACTTGAACTTTGACTTTCAGCTGGCTCTCACGGTATTGATTAGCCCGGGAGACTTGCTCTTCGATGCCGCACAGCACCGCCTCGCAGCCCGCACACCTGCGAGGAGAGCATAAGTTTGGCCATGGAGGAGGGGGGGCCAGGAGGGGCTGAGCCAGGCGACGAGACCGTCATATCACTGACCACTCCTGCAGAGTGTTGACGATGCTGGGCAGCTCGTCGGGACCCAGGTCGCGGCCCACGCTGCAGTCCACCTCTACCTGCTGGTTGCGCTGGTCCAGTTTGCCCCGGATGATGTCGCAGTACACTGCCTCGATCAGCAGGTCCTCCAGCTCGCGCACGTTCTTCAGCTCCAGCTGCTGCAGGAGCAGCGAGTACGGCAGGCACTGAGGGGGACAAAGCAACGCGCAGCACGTCACGTGGCGTACTCTCGAGGAAATGGTGCATTTGCTGAAATGGCTAAGGAGGAAGCTGGGAACAGTCTGCCAGGCTAGTCGAGAGTCGTGACATTAAATGTGGCAGAACACAACAAGGAAAGAACCGTAGCGGGACGTCAGATAGGATGAAATGAGGCAATAATGAGGCAAAATCACACTCGGGCTGGTCAAGCACATCATCATGGCTGCAATTTTATTCTTAAACCCTATTCGGATGGGATTAGTTTCATGTGGTATTCTTAATGGAAATTTAGTCCCGTCCGAACGTGACATGTCAGTGAACATTACAGTGACTTTTACCTTCTATAATACGGTCCGGTGAAACTACCGTATGTAATGTTAATCCCGTCCGAATGCGACCCCCAGTGTAAAAAAGACTCATGTATTTCACGTTTCCGGTCCGTTTTGGCTTTCGCGGTGCATACGGCACGTGCGAGCCAAAACGCTAGTTGCCAGTGAGTTGAGCCGTCTGTCAGGCAGTTATAGCGAGTAAGATTTGAGAGTTTGTCTTTGAAGTTGTGTTTGTGCCTTCCGTATGAGGTACGTGATGTCGCCATTCGATGTGTTTATTATCTTTCTATCAGTGCCTGTTGAGTTTTCTACTGGCGTCTGTGTGTACTCACGCTAAGGCTAGCTTGCACCACCTTATACAACTATGTTATTTAGCTCAATTTCACCTGTTTAAGTGCCTTGTACCAACCCTTAATGGTGGATGACGTGCTGTTGTTCTCTGCTCCAGAAACCACACTCATAATTCTATAAATTAATCCCACATGACATCCACAGACCCACCCATACCTGCCTGTCACCCCACACAGGTAAACGTGTCAACCCATAACTCACCTGATTGGACATTGGACACTACTGGCCACCATCAAAACAGTGTAGACACCCCATTTTCAGCCTTATTTGGAGTTCTGTTTGTTTTTTTATTTGAATGTTGGATAAAGTGGAAAAGTCAACCTCCTGTCTCCTGCTTATTCCACCATTTTGCCCTCTGGTCGGCACGCTGAGCTTCAGTAAGATGAAAATTTGAACCACACGAATACAGTCACACTAACCACCTTCCTATTGACAACGTTTCCCCTACACTCAGTAAAAATTTATGTAATATCACATCCTGTTTTAAAATAGTTAGCCGCACTTTTAAGAACATGGAGGGGCTTGAAGACGCACTCAGTTTTGCAGACAGTCAAAATTCCCCGACATTCTTTACCATACGTTCTGAACGCACATGCTGAAGACCAATGACAAGGCTTCAAAGGTCCGCAAAAGTTATCAGAAGCACAAAACTTCTCATTGCTTTAGGAAATGTAAATCCCTCCAATAACTTATAACCTATTCTACTAGATTCCAATAACCTATTCTACCAGATAAAGCAGTATTTCACATACTAATTACCGTATTTGCCGGTGTATTGGTCGACCTTTTTCGATCCAAAATCGACCGAAAAAAATCGACCTCGACTTATACACCGAGTCATAAAATTTAACTTCGTATTCATCGCTTCAAATGTGATGGTAACCAAGGCCGTTTCTCATGCATCTCATTGTGCGTTGCACTTAGAAAATTTGAACCGGGCGGCGTGCGCGAGTGCGCGGCCCGCTGGAAGTCGAATGAGGCTCCGCGATCTCCTCCGCGGTGCTTATAAACAGCCGATCCGCTCGGCGGGGGCTATTTTCGGCCACTTGGCGCGTGCGCACGGCCTCCCGGATGTGCCGGGCGGGTGCGCGAGCTCGCCGGCCGCTGGAAGTCAAATGAGGCGCCGCGATCTCCTCCGCGGTGCTTATAAACAGCCAATCCGCTCGGTGGGGGCTATTTTCGGCCACTTGGCGCGTGCGCACGGCCTCCCGGATGTGCCGGGCGGGTGCGCGAGCTCGCCGGCCGCTGGAAGTCGAATGAGGCTCCGCGATCTCCTCCGCGGTGCTTATAAACAGCCGATCCGCTCGGCGGGGGCTATTCTCGGCCACTTGGCGCGTGCGCACGGCCTCCCGGATGTGCCGGGCGGGTGCGCGAGCTCGCCGGCCGCTGGAAGTCAAATGAGGCGCCGCGATCTCCTCCGCGGTGCTTATAAACAGCCGATCCGCTCGGCGGGGGCTATTTTCGGCCAATTGGCGCGTGCGCACGGCCTCCCGGATGTGCCAGGCGGGTGCGCGAGCTCGCCGGCCGCTGGAAGTCGAATGAGGCTCCGCGATCTCCTCCGCGGTGCTTATAAACAGCCGATCCGCTCGGCGGGGGCTATTTTCGGCCACTTGGCGCGTGCGCACGGCCTCCCGGATGTGCCGGGCGGCGTGCGCGAGTGCGCTGGCCGCTGGAAGTCGAATGAGGCTCCGCGATCTCCTCCGCGGTGCTTATAAAGTACCGATCCGCTCGGCTTGGAGCTATTTCCGGCCTCCCATTGGTGCCGGGCGGCGTGCGCGAGCTCGCCGGCCGCTGGAAGCCGAATGAGGCTCCGCGATCTCCTCCGCGGTGCTTATAAACAGCCGATCCGCTCGGCTGGAGTTATTTCCGGCCACTGCGCATGCGCACGGCCTCCCGGAATTTGAACACATTTCGTCAATAAATTTCGCATATTTCTGATTGAATTTTGAAGTTTAATATAATGCAACAATTGAGCTCGACTTATACAAAGGATATATCATAAAATCGTAAATTTCCGTCGAATTTTAGGGGGTCGACTTATACACCGAGTCGACCTATACACCGGCAAATACGGTATTTAAATTTAATCATTATTATTTAATTATTAATTAATACAAGCGCATGCACATGCTGACGAGGGGTAATGGCAGGGCGTAAACACATTTACTCCACCCATGTTTAGTAACATTACAGAGATTTCTAGTCCCGTCCGAATTGAACATTTCAAACGGTGATTACTCTGCGTACCCCTGTAAAACTAATCCCATCCGAATAGGGCTTTAGGCACAAATGCGTGTAAAAGCGCCAATGATTCATTCAAAATAACACAAGTTTTAATATTTTAGCTAATAGGTCATTGGTGCGTGTACCTTGAGGTTGGAGGCCAGGCTGATGATGGACAAATGGCGAAGTTTGTTCCGCTGAGCGGGCGTCAGCTCCGGGAGGGACGCCGCTCGCTCTGGGAAAGAATGACAATTGCTCAGCGATGCATTGCACCCGAGGACTTGAAAAAGCGGGCGCCTCCAACGTGCGCCTCTTTGGCGTAGTCCTCTCGCGTTATCAAAACGAGTGGTGCCGCTAAGATGCTGTCATTACAAAAAAATGTAAGTAACCATAAACTCTCTGAGCAGACAAGGCTGATGTTAAACGAGAAAGTCTGTAAGGCTTCGCAAACAAGGCTCGGCGGGAAAACAGAAAATATGATGCCACATATCATCTGCAGTTCAGGAATTAGACAAACAAGCTTCATAGAAAATGCCCGATGTGGCCACGAATAATGAGGAGGGACATGAACGTTAGTGTCGTGTTTTTGTGTGTGTCTTGACAGCAATGAGTCCGTCTAAAAGGAGTATAATAATTAGCTTGTGAGAAGCTGCCCGTGGCCCCTCCCGAGACCATGTTTATTTCATACCTGCGAGTCTGGGCGCCCACTTAGCAGCCACAAAATACACCCTGTGATAAACTGTAAGGGAGATACGCGCTTGTCATTCGCGTGTGGCATCGTACCTTTGTAGTCACAGTAGGTTCCGTAGGCAAAGAGATTGAGGAGCTGGTACATTGGGGCGTGAGGGCCGTTCTCCAGCTGGCCAAAGATAAAACCAAGACCAGATTGCAGGAAATGAGGAACAAGAACGGCTGAGTAGAGAAATATTTGTCCATCTGCCACAACGATAAAAAATGTTTGGGGTTCTTTCTGAAATTGCTTTAAAATGCCACAAGATGGCGCCAAAGCCCCATCAAATAGAAAAGTGCTTTGATGCCAACCGAGAGAAAGGAGTTTCAATCCAAAGCCCTGCCGGATACAAAAGTAGCACTTTGCCCCGCCCATGCGCCAAGCACACTGCAGCGCCTCGAATGATCCAAAGCCCATTTTGCTCAGGTGGCACCGCCCAAGCGGGGCGCTTACCTCTCGGACGTTAGGCAGCTCCAGGATGTCGGAGAAGACGTAGAGGCCGGGGGTCTCCAGCAGAGAGCTGACGGCCTGGGCCAGTGCTGTGCCGGACAGAGACAGGATCTGCTCCGCCTCCATCTACAAGAAAAGAGAGACGTCAACGGTCACTTAAGGTGCCGGCCGCGCATTCAAGGAATAGCATTCTAAGCGCCAGCGCTCAATGCCACAGAACAGACTTTTGGGGACTCCCTCTGCTTGAGCTGCAGGCATTTTCAAAACCATCCATATCATGAACACAGCCCTCCCCCTTCTCATTTCATGAGGAATGGGAAAGTACTGATACCAGCCTTATTTCAAGGTATCGGTACTAGGAATGTCACAAGAACAGACACTTCCAGTACCAATTTGGTACCAACAGGCAAAAAAAAAACATTGATACCTGTTTTTTTTTTGTTGTACTGTCAGAACTGAATATTTAACTTTTCACTCGGTGAGCTGTGTCAATTCTTGCCAAAACTGAAAGGGGGCGTATGTGCATGCGAGCAGCACGGAGCAGCCGTCAGCGGTGCTGAAGAAGAAGAAAACTTTCGGTCTTTCATAACAATGGCTTCAGCAAGTGGAGGTAGAAATCCAACACGCCGGCTTGTTGAGAAGCCAGGTCGCTCAAAGAGTCGTGTGTGGAAATATTTTGTATTCGAGGCGGAGGCAACCGGAGCAATTATAGATTCGAACAACCAAACGTGCACAAAATGCTTGAGAGGTTTCCACACCAAAAGTGGAAACACGTCCAACATGGCCAAACACCTTGAAGACTTCCATCCATCCATCCACCCATCCATCCATCTTCTGAACCGCTTAGTCCCCACGGGGGTCGCGGGCGTGCTGGAGCCTATCCCAGCCGTCATCGGGCAGTCGGCGGGGGACACCCTGAACCGGTTACCAGTCAATCACAGGGCACACAGAGACAGACAACCATTCGCACTCACACTCACGCCTAGGGACAATTTGGAATCTTCAATCGGCCTACCAAGCATGTTTTTGGAATGTGGGAGGAAACCGGAGTGCCCGGAGAAAACCCACGCGGGCCCAGGGAGAACATGCAAACTCCACACAGGGAGGTGGAACCGAACCCGCACCCTCCTAACTGTGAGGCGGACGTGCTACCCAGTGTGCTACCCAGTGTGCTACCCAGTGCGCTACCGAGCCGCCCCCTTGAAGACTTGTTCAGGGAATTCAAGGTGAGTGATTTTCAGTTTACTATCACTGTTGTGCCACGTTACGTTATAAATACGTTAACCCGAATAAGCCTACGTGCCGTCATTTCAGCATGAGTCAGCTGGGGCGATAAGGTTACCAAATGTATTTAATGTCAAACACATAGACCAGTGGTTCTTAACCTTTTTGGAGTTACCGAACCCCATCAGTTTCATGTGCGCATTCACCGAACCCCTCTTTGGGGAGGGGGGGGTTAGACATACCATGACAATGACATACCGGTTCTGCCGAACCCCTGAAGCCGACTCAACGAACCCCTAGGGTTCTATCGAACCCAGGTTAAGAACCACTGACAGAGACAAAGTGCGCATACAAAGGCTCAAATATGCAAAATTACATTTGGTCACATGTTGAGGGTGTGTGCGCAAGCCTTCTTGGCTATAGCAGATGGATTAGTGATTTTAAAAGTAAGTAGATTCTGTTGTTTTTAACCGTGGTACCGAATTAGTATCGAGAATTGTGGAAAATCACAGGTATTGGTACCAACTACTGAAATTTTGGTATCTTGACAACCCTAATCGGTACTCACGACGGACGGCGGTCGATACCGATATCCAAGAGTCCCCGTATGGGCGTACTCGAGGGCATTTTGGCCACAAGCATACCATTATGGATAACTCGGGAACAGCAAAAAAAGAAGGATGATTGAACTCATCCAATTAAAAGTGAGAGAACAAAGCAGCATCATGTGCAATGGACTCGGATCAGCTATTATAAGAGCTTCCTCCCAGAGAGCACAATGATTCAGGTTGCACTTTTATCACTTCGGCCTACGGTTTATTTGTTCCCTGAACTGTTATTATTGCAAGTGTCTGGATGGGGGGGGGGAAAAGGTCCGGTCGGTTTGAACCGGAGTTCTGCAACTTACACAAGAATACAACCTAACCCGGGCCACACTCAATTAAGGCCAAAAAGGAGGAGTAAGGAGTGCCGGCAATAAGGAGTGATGACTGAAGATCACCACCTGTCATTTTTACTTGAGTAGCGCTTATAATGTAATGACTCTTGTAGCATTTTTCACGATTGTAAACAAGAACTAGCCATTTTCCTGATGAGCTGGAGTTTAAATAAGATGCTTTGATGCTATTAGGAGGAAGAAACACGAGTAAATAGCATCCTCGATCCGGCGAACTCCGGCCGAGTCGCACATTGTCATTAGGAAACTTACAGACTCAAAACGAGGCAGATGACTAGAGCCTTATTGTCATTTTGTATGCAGAAAACAACTTGACATCGTTTGACGGCTATCGGCCTGTTCCTACCTGCTTTGTTTAAGAGAATTAAGTTTAGCAAATCTACATCACAATTTCCACACATGCACAAAAGCTATATAGGCCCCATATGTTGATGAATTAATACATTTGAATTCTTCTTCTATGAGCGCAGTATTAATCGAAGCAGCATGTTTTGTCTCAATTTGCCATATACAACGTATGCTTGCTTTAAAAAATGGGTTTTAGTTCTTCATTCAGGTTCAAATTGTGCATAACGGCACAGTGGCTTACATTATTATTATTTTATTTTATAAGGACACCTTCTAGGAGTAAAACCTTTATGTAGTTTTGACATTTGGGTAATTTCAATCTTGATAATTAGGGTGGTTGACAAGCAAGTTTGAGACACATTGAAACAGTATATGGCTTAAGAGAAGTGTTATGCAATTTGGGAATGATAAATGCTTCACCTTGAAGCGTGTACATCGACGTTAATACATTTCAATCAAGCCAACCATTTCACAGCTAAATGTTTTAATTGTGTATAACACTAACAAACAAGATGCCTGCGTTCTAAAACGTAGTTAAATATAAATAATCGTCTAAAATAACGCCAACTTTGACATTTGGTACCACATTATTTATTCGTTACTTCATTTACTCTGGAAGTAAATTGCACTAGAAATTTCATGTCCTGCGTGTCCCTTGCCTCCTCGGCTGTAAGGATTCCCTATCCTATAATAGTGTTTTCCATTCACTAAAGTCTGTGACAAGGAAATGAAACAATTCAGTCTAAAAGACTGGTCATTTTAGCCGCCTCACCTAAATATGTGTTATTATTTGAGCGACTAAAGCTCGGCATGTCAGGCTAGCACATTAGCGTGCACGACGACCGCGAAACGCTAGGCCATGGTTTATTCTAAGCCTCTCCGCAGAGAAGAATTAATGTAAACAACTTTGTATGTGATTTAACAAAGGCGTGAAAGCATAAAAGTCACCATAAATTTCTTAAAAATAACACAGCTGTTACCTTGTTGTGCTGATAACAGTCCTGTTGTGTCGCCTTCCCAGTGGTTCGTTCACTTCCGCTTAGTTCACGTCTAAAAAGACAACGTGCTCTCTGATTGGGGGCAACGTTACGCGGTTTGTAGCCTCATATGTCACCAGAATGGAGCATCAAGAACAGCGACACCCAGCGGCCATACAATGTCATACCTTCGAGTGGAGATAGCGTCCAAAAAACGTTCAAGTGCCCTCTTTGTCATCTGCAATATGTTTTGTAGTTGAGGAAGAAAATAACAAAATAACATGTACCACTTTCACTCTAAATTCTGAGCTGCCTCCAAATAAATACAGTGAAATACTGGCTTCAGTTTTCGAGTTTGTAGACAGCGTGAAGTTGGAGTCTCTAAAGGTCTCACACGCACACTAACGCACACACACGCACGCGCACGCACACGCACGCACACGCACGCGCGCGCGCGCGCGCACACGCACACACACGCACACACACGCTTACACGTACACACGCACACAGATTTTTTTTTGGGGGGTAGTAGTTGGGCAGCTGTACCTTCTCCCACAAGCACAGGACAAAGTTTAAACCATAGGTGACTCTACTAGACTAGGGAATGCGACTCAGAAACCCTTCGGATGTGACGTCATTAAGCAACATTCACAGTGTAATCCGGGGGTCAACTAAGGGTGTATTCAGACCAGAAAAGTCCTTTAAAGTTAAAGTCCCAATGATCATCGTCACACACACATCTGGGTGTGGTGAAATTTGTCCTCTGCATTTAACCCATCCCCATGTGATTTTAATCCATCCCCTGGGGGAGAGGGGAGCAGTGAGCAGCAGCGGTGCCGCGCTCGGGAATCATTTGGTGATCTAACCCCCCAATTCCAACCCTTAATGCTTTAGTCCGCTTGTTTGGTCTGGACCAAAAGCGGACTTAATTTTCTTCGTTTGGTGCGGTTCCTATTCGGACTGTACATTTTGCAAGCGAAGTATATTTTGAAAACATTTTGTGACGATCTGTGCTCCAATTGGACAGCAATGACCAGGGCGGCACACATCTCACAGACCCAAAAATGGAGGAAAACATGCGAGTACTATGCGTTGCATTCCTACTCTGCATATCTGTGCTGTTGGTTCGGATCTACGCTATGTGTATTCACATCTGAAGCGATCCGCCCCAGAGTTCGTTTGGAAGCTGAAGAGAGAGCAACAGCAATTTGTACATGTTCTGTTAGGTTAGACAATCTCATGTATGTTTAGATGCTCATATCTGTACAATTTTCTTTATTAGTTTATAAAGACATAACTGCTCAATCAGGACATGAATACAACACATAACTGTATGGACACACACAGATAAGAACACACACACACACACAGGGGGGTGACGCCCCCCACACTCAGGTACCAAATGGTCATGTGACAAGTTCCCGCCTTTCTGGGCAGTATAAAAGAAGCTGACCTGGAGAAGGAAGCTGTTGTTTCATCTGCTGCCGTGCTCGTGCATTGGCCGCCATTAAACAACCCAAGATCTTGTCAATAAAGAACCAACTTATACTCCACATCTTTGTTGTTCCTGGCTCAACATCGGACATCCCGCACAACACGCAACAAAGCAAACCGAGACCACTTGAAAAAGTGGGTCTCGATCCGTTTCTTTAATCTGGATCAGGACTTGTTTGCACATAAGGTCGGGACCAGCGTTACATTCAAACCCTGGTCCATTTAAAGCGGACCAAACAGTCAGATCTGAATACACCCTTAGTCCGCTTTTGGTCCGGACCAAACAAGCGGACTAAAGGACTTTTCTGGTCTGAATACACCCTAAGTATAATGCCCCTCTCAAAAGAAAATGTATGATGAACCAATCAGAGCTGCTTTCTTAAGAGGACAGTCTGGCTCACAGGCACTAACTAACATAAACTGTCAGACAGTTAAATTGCAGTCAATAAAGGCTGAGTGGGCGTGTGTGCGTGTAGTCGGCGATAGCTCAAACTGACACTTGCTTGGTGTTTGTTTTAGATTAGCAAGAATCCTCAGCAGTCTGTTGACCCTGCAGGGGGAAATATTTCACAATTATGGACTTCTGGTGCTTTCCCCTCCTTCTATTACATGACCCTCTCTGGACTGTTAGTGCGCTTAATCTTCATTTTTGTTATGGCCAATTATCAGTGTGCCAAAAGCGCATCGGCGCTGAAATAAAAGCCATCATAATCAGCAAGGGAATGAAGTTAACTGACGAAAAGAGTGGTCTTGTGTAAGTTTAGCGTGCCTGCTAGGAGGATGATGAAGTCAGTGCAGATGGAGGCTGAAGGAATGGGGTCGAAATACAAAAAGTCCTGCCTAGCGACAAAAACAGATATGCTCAAACCTTATTGAATAAAGTACATAAGCAGACAAGTATATTTATATTTTAAATCAATAAAAGAAACATTTTAACCATATAATTATACCTACACACCAAATCAATAAAGAAGACATAACTAGACATTTTTGATAGGTGGTAATGAAAAATGTTTTTATAACTTTATGATCTGATATGTATTTCTGAGCACTTTGAAATGACAAATGTTTTTTGATATATTGCCTGAATAGCTTAATGACCCTCAAGGAAATGTTTAATGCATGCCTGATGATTTTATAAATCACGGACACTGCCAAAGTCGTCTAAAAATCTTCAGTACTTGATTATATCTTGTGTTTTGACTAATGCTAGACGCCAGTTTTCGATAACTACTGAACGTTCTGGACAGAGGGAAATATTTTGCCTGACAAAGAAAAGATATGGTTGGAAGCATGATTAAACTAAGAATATGATGACGTAAGCAAGTACATGGAGTATCAAAAGAACAAACAAACAAAAACATGGGAAATGGTGAGTACAAACTTTGCATGGTCAGGGAACATTCATAAATTGATGATGTCAAAGCCAAAAGCTCACATAATCCTGTACAAAATGACAAAATTGAAAGAATGATGAATGGGCGGTGTGCAACACTGGGCGAAGTGGATGTATGTGCAAGAATGGTTTACAGGAAGGACACATGGAGATAAAACCGGCAGAGGTGCCAGAAGAAGAGCGGCAGGAGGAAAACAACCAGGAACCCGGCCAAAGATGATCGCCAAGGCCGAAAGACGGGATGGAAAACAACAGCCCCCACACACACCGAATCAATCATGGAATCAAACTCTCCTGTGAACTTGCCACACCCCCTGACTCATCACCCATCAAACTCGACCCACACTGGCATGTGCAACTGAATATAAGCTGACCAAAGAACCTTGAATGTTGCCTTTTCTGAATGGAGACTTTGAGCATGGTCACACGAAAGGCCCAGCGCTGTATTGTACTTTCCTGAAAACAGAGCTTTCTTAACAAGAATTGTGATTGAACTCAACCAACCTGTGTAAGTCTAAATTTAGTTTCGGTGTCTTAGCCTTTTCCTAAAACTGAAGAAATAAAACGAGCACGCGGTGAGTAAATTGGATAACAGGTGATTGGCTATGGTTTTTGCCGTGAGGCGCGGATAGCGCACTTCCCAAATTGTGGACCAAATCCAACAAGGCCAAAGAGTCAAGTCGGTCCTGGGAAGCCTGCGAGTCACAGCGTGAGAGCTGTCAAATCACTGTCATCTTCCACTAGGCCGCGGAAGGCAAACCTTTCACAAAACAAAACATTTAGACCTGAGAGTAAGGTCAAGCGGTCCGTATTTACTTTCATTTCTTGAGGGGAAACGCATTTAAAGAATACTTTTAATGTGTCACCACTGGTGCAGTATTCTGCCAATTTTGGAACAATTTATGTTTTTTATCCATATAGTTCAGGTACACAATATCGTGAATGTGACCCAAAATATCAATTCAAGCGTGACATTTGTAATGTCGTGTCAGCAAAACAAGGGCTGCGACTACGCTGAGACACTTAGAACTACAGCACTGTCACAAAACCAGAATTAGCCCAGCCTGAGTTTTCAGTGGCTCAACTCTACATTGTACTTTAGTTTGCTTAATTGCCTTAATTGCTTCTTAGCTGTTAGATGCACTATATTCTCAGTCAAGGCAGACATTTTTGCTCACCCTCTGTAGGAGGCTAAAGACAGAATGAAGAAAGCGGCAACTTAGATCACACAAAAGAAACAACTTTGTGACTTTGCTCTTTGTACTTTTGTAAGCAACCCAAGCTGAGATTCTGCACACGCCTTAAGGGTGTAATAACTAATGCCTCTGCATCACTTCACTTGAAGAAGCTCATCTAGGGAAAATGCTAGCTTTATTGTAGGCATGATTGGAATAAAACACATAAAACAACATTGGCTGAAAGTTGATTTGGTGTTTTTATTTTCTTTCGTAGTACACATTGGAGCCAACGTGTTGTCGCCATCGCTTGCTCTGAATGAATGAATGAATGAATGAATGAATGAGGTGAAGGCCGACCTGGCTGAAATGATGTTGAACAAGCACAAGGACGTGGACGCTGCTTTTCAAAGGAGGAAGACATGCGTTGAAAACAAACTATGGGCACACCATTTTAGAGGCTGAAGGAGGCCTAGGATATTAAGTGAGAGTTTGTCTCATGGCGGGTTTACTTAGAAAATTTGGATTAAAAAAAAAAAACTCAGCCAAGTCATCAGAAAGTATGTACAGTTATGTGTGCCAAGGTCTTTCGAAGACATTGTAGGGAAGTATGTGCGCCACGAAAGCTGTGCGTGTGTCCATACTCGCCACTTTCACTCCCACAAAAGTGCTGCCACAAGCCCCCCCCACCCCATTGGTCTCATTCGGCCATCCGCCGGTAGAAGTAGAGGTACCCCAGGTCCTTGGGAGGTTTCTCGGAGGCGCACACCTTCTGGTCGTTGAAGATGACCCACCTGTCACACACAGGCATATGAAGCCATGATTATTCAAAAAAGAAATACATAAGAATTTATAATATGCTATCAAAATAAAAAGAATTCTGTGGTCTTAAAACAACACTCAAGTGTAATGAATGTCTTTAGAGGCCTTAATTTACGAGCTCATGATTTTTTTATATAACGACACAGCGCCCTCTGCAGGTATTAAGTATAAGAAATTCATTTGAGTCTTTATGATCCATGAATACGCTTTGTCCTCCATAGTCAGGCAATTAGGTGCCCTAGCAGACCAACAATGGTGTACTGATAGTCGATTTTGACGTTTGGCCCCCACGTAGTTCCAGAAGGTCAGGGTTTTTGTTTGCATGGGGCTGCAGGCTGCTAGAATGCGCACGTGGGGAAAAAAAAACGTGCCCACGAGTGAGATCATTTGCGGACACTTACTGCTGATCCTTCTTGATATGACAGACGTAATGGCCGCACATTGTGCTCGTGCCCATGTGGCTGATGAAGGCAAACAGTTCGTATTCTGAACAAGACCACAAGAGAACATCAATCATCATGTCAGGACTTGCCCAAAGAAAAATATTTGGGGGGGGGGTGATTTGCCCCCCCCCAATCACTCACTGCCTGGTCCATCTCTGACGCAAGGCCCCGGCGGAGGCTCCCGAGAGCCCTCGCTCTCGCCGGCTGAGCGTCCTCCTTCAGAAACCTCCATCGACTCCAGGTCATCCAGGTGCGAGAAGATCCAGTCCACGGCCCGCTCCAGAGTATTGCTCTGACAAACACGTGATATTGTACAAATGACTTAACTTCAAGTAGTTTCATTCATTCAACAGAAAAAGGTGTCAACAAGTTGCTGAGTAAAAACTCATTAGTTTGAATTCAGATTGCATTTGCTCAGTATGTCTTGTCTGGATAACACTGTTTATTTTCTACCTTGCGCGGTGGCACGAGTGGCTCGGTGTGCGAGGGTAAGCGCGAGAGACGTGGCTGACGGCAACCTTTGCGTGCGCCAGCGACTGTTTGCCTTACTTTGAAGAAACAACCAAATTGGCACTCCTTTCCCAAACGCGGGGGCATCAGATGACTTGATGAAGCTTCATGTTGTGCGAATGCGAGCCTCTAACCGTCGCTCGAAGCGCTTTGGTGGCTTGCTCTCGGCTGAAGCCCATGGAGACAATGGTTGCCAGGTGCTCCTCAGAGACGCTCTCCATCGTCGGCGTGGTGCCGCCGCTGCAGCCCGGCAGGACCAAGGGGGCGGAGAAGTCTGCGGGCCAATGGAAAAGGAGAGGACAGCACGGCTTGAGCGACGTGCTCGAAAGCGACCGAGCCCCGCCCGCAGACCATTGGCTCGCTCGGCGCACCTGGATCGTCCATGTGGCCCATCACCCAGTTCATGGCTGAGTCAATGCCGGTGTTGCCGGTGTAGTAGACTGCTTTGCGGCACGCCTCCAGAGGGAATCCCATGTCGCAGAGCTGTGACACGGTGGAGTCATCGAGGACCGGCGCTGAGGAATGTTGAAAGGCTGAATTACATTGACGACTTGATTGTTGAGCCAAATCAAATTAAAATGCTGACAAGTTTCCTCATATGGTGGCTGGAGATACTGATTAACTTGACCTCAGAAGGGGTGATACGAAACAATGTGCCAATGTTGTTTTGGGAGCAATTGTGACCATGCCCACTGGTCTCACCCTATGCCTGCATCATACTGCTCCCATGTGTACAAAAGAGACACCAAGAGGAGCAGCACAACGGTCATTGAAGTGAAGTGAAAAATGTGGTCAATACTGTCCATTTTGACTCAATCCAATTGTGTCACTTTGGAAGGGTGAATTAAGTACGATACTGTCGTGCTATCAAAAAACTAATTTTTGGACCACGTGGGGATACACTAGAGCCATTTGCAATCCTTTCCACGAGGAAATGATGATTTGTGATATGAATGGTTCAAGTTGCCACAGGAATTCAACTTGCAAGTAAAGCTACTACTGCAGTATTCAAATATGTAAGGCAGGTATTCTTTGTCGAAAACGGAGTGGATAAAATGTTGGCCACTATTTGGTAGAAATACGACGAATGACACAACAAACCAACCCTCCCTCGCCGACATGATGGAAAAGTGAAGAACTGAAGCAAGATGAGTACGTCAAAGGCAGAAAAGCAAGAAAAAGAGGAAAAGGCGAGCAGTCCCGTATGAGAGACAAGAAGCAGAAATGACAGACTGACACAGCAGTGGGGAGTAGAGAGAGTCGTCCTCCTCGTTGCCATGGGAGCCCAGGATACCTTTAACCTCCGCATCAGGGGTCATGAGTGGGGGCGGGGCCACCTCGGGTAAGAGCTCCTCCCCCCGCCGCTGCCCCGTGGCGCGCAGCGTGCTCAGGTCCAGTGTGTCGGGCACCTCGATGCTCACGTCTGCGCGGAGAATGTCTGTGAGGCGGCTTCCGGGGCTAAGCCACAGCCAACTCAGGAAAAGTGCTCTCTTTGCTCACCCAGTTTCTTGGGGACCCAGTCAAGGCCAAACGTGAACTTCTTAATTTGAATAATCAGGTGGTCAGGGAATGAGGCGAATCGGGTTGTTCTGACACAACAAAAGCAGTCAACTCAGTGTAAACAATCCAATTTGAAGTGCCGCTGTACGCGTACTTGGTGGCGGTGGTCTTGGCCTGCACGGCGGAGCTCCAGAAGTCGGTGAGCAATTCAGGCTCGCTGAGGGCCGCCAAGCAAACCGCAAAGGGGATGTGTGCTCGCACGGGCATGACCGTTGAGTCACCGTTCTCGCGCTGGCGCTCTGCCTCCTGCAGCTCGTCTGTTGGGCGGACGTTAATACAAAATAAAAGATACTTTTGGATTCTGATCACTCGAGTGGTCCTTGTTTTCGCCGTTCTTGCAAGCGGCTACAGAGAGACAAACATGTTTGCACCTGGAAAGCACGCCATCATATTCAAGAGCACCGGCTCACCTATGTTACTGGCCTGCTCCATGGGCACGGGCAGCTGGATGATGTAATCCACCCGCTGCGTGTACTTGGCCTTTTGGGACTGCTGACACACAATCCTCTCCTCCACCAGGAACCTGAAGGCTTCGGACGGGTTGGGCGCCAATCGGCAATTTCTCTACAGTCCAAAGAAAGTCACAAGATAAGAAGGAGGAAAGGAGGGCGGGGGGGACCCCGATGAAATAGTGTCTGGGGTGCTCAAACCTACCTCCACCATGTTTATGAAGTGCAATAAAAACTCCTGAGCATCCTGCTGTCGATTGGTGGAAAACTCCGGGTGGTTCCGGCCAACGAGTGCTTTAAACATTCTCGGCGCTATGCCAATTTGGTAATCCTGGAAGTCAGTGAGAACGCATGAGCAAAACATTATCAGCTGAGACCAAGCCATTTTTGTCATCTTTACCTTGGGCTCGGCTGCACCATTTTCTCCCCCAAGCTCCGGCGCCGGTTTGGAATAGTCTCCCGACAACAGGCTGTAGCCCAGTTTGGCTCTGCGATAGACAACAGATTTTGTCACGGTTAAATTACAGACGTGGCACGGACAAAATCGAGAGATGCTCACACTTGGGTTTTGAAGTCTTGGGTGGGGTCACTCGGGGCCTCGTCTATTATCTTGTCGATGTTGGACACATACCTGGAACGGAATAGCTTTGCAAAGTTATCCGCTTGCCACTGCGGATTGCCTATGCGCAGCTGTTGTGCTTTGAACGTAAACACGGCTCAGTGCAGCTCTAAAGCAAACGTTCAGCTTCATTTTCACTCAAGGACAGATACGAACTTGCTGTGGAAGTCTGGAACGGTGAAGAGCACTTGCATGACGGAGTTGAGGTAGCAGCTGTTGCCCAGGTTCTTCATGCCGGTCAGGCCGGGCCCGTACAGCGGACGCAGGGCGGTGCCGGACTCTTGGATCACCTCCCACTCCCCGACGCGCTGGTTCACGGCAATCTCCAGCTCCGTCATGGTCCGCTCAGTCTGGAAAAGGCCTCACGCGAGTGGGAACAGCGTCGCTAAGGCCACATGCCGAGTGCACTTTTACCTTCTCCATGGTCATCATATTGATGCCAAAGTGGGAAAGGTGCTCTGGTAACTTGGAGTCCAGCACCATGTCGTCCTCGTCGTAAGAATAAACATCTGGAGATGGAAACTGACCAGGTGAATTGAATTCTTTCGACTGGGCGTGGTGGTCTCACCAGCTCCGTCCGGGGTGATGGTCCCCAGTTTGACGGCGAGCGGGTATCCTGTCTCCTGAAAGTAGAGCAGGGCGTGGTTGTTTCCCCCCGAGCCGTCGTAGTATCTGCGACCGCAGAGAATCTTGCCGTCCGTCAGGTTCATCCAGAGATTCTCCTGGAGGCCGCACACTTCGCAGCGCCAGCCACTATCGCACCGAGGGACACTCATGATGACGGGCAACTGAGCGAAGGAGGCTGGCGGCGGCAATGTCAAGGCTCACCTGGGTGGAATCTTGACTCCGTTGTCAAGCTGCTTGAGGTCGGCGGCGTATCGCGACTCCTGTCTCACTTCGCCATCCCACTGTTGGACTTGCAAGGTGTGAGACACGGAGTCAGCGGCGATGATGCCTGTCATTGACAGGGATACCTTTGCAGGGCGCAGGGAAAAAGAGCAGATGAGCTAACAAAAGTCAAGTTGACTTAAATTCATTCCCTAATCAAGCTCTGCTGACACGTACGGCAATGCCACCTCACATCCTTCAAATTGAGATAAGCGGAAAAATGTCAAGCGACTGCTGAGCCAGGGCGCGGCCACAAGAAATGCCAACCCGCACGCACAAAACACATTAAGAGCAGCTCACAATAGCTCACCCGCTCTTTAACAACGTCGGGCATGGCTCCAAGTTCCTCCGATGTGACTTCCTGTCTTTCAGGAAAGATGACAACCTTGTAGTCCTCCTCATAGTGCTCCTGCTCCACATCGAACCCACCTTCGATGCCTGGGAAAATATGATGATCGATAAGCTGAAGATCAAAATACGCTGTGCGTCAACATGTATTTACAACAGCACCTTGAAAATCCACCAAAATTTAGGGGGGGAGGCAATGTACTTTAAAATTTAGTAAAAATGTTGTCATAAAGCGTCACATACGTCAACATGGCTGCCTGCGTACCTCACAAGAATGAACTGCATGCTTTGCTTTTGCCATTGGCTTTTCGGAAACGTGTAAGAGATGAATATTGATTTTATTAAGTGAGGTTTGATGCCAGTATTGGTTTTGTATTGCTGGGTTTCCATTTCCCGAATTCCAATTCCAATAGATTGGCCAGTAATGATCAAGTTTAGGCATTCCATCTTTGGTTTCTGGTTCAAGCTTAACTGTTGCGTACGCAATTATTTAGCCATAACCAGAAAATGGATGGATAGTATGAAATTTAAGAGGTGGCACCTGATGTTTTTGCAGTTGAGTGTGAATCTGCATTGTTGTCGGGGTTTTTTCCTCGGGTAATATGACATTGATCCCACATTTTGTCAACCTTCAAAGTATGACTCTACTTTATACCAAAGATGCTCCCGTGTTTCACCTATTGCCAATCTGGTGGGCTTCTTCTTGGGTGGGTGTCCAGATCCAGAATTATTTTCATCTTCTTTCTGGCAGAGAAAAGAAAAGGCTGACAATTGTGTCACTCGTACAGAAACAGGCACGTGAGGACACGAAATGTGTGTCTACCTTGGTGGTCTTACGAGTCTTTGTGATGTGCAAGTAAGCCCTCTGGCCGGTCCGGGCGTAATGCTTGTCCACATACTGACTTCCGAATCCCAGGAAGCTGTTCATACACACGTATAGGCCTCCCTCGCTTTCCTGGGAAATAAAATCCAGACATTTTATTAGACACTTGAAACATCTCCTCCCGCATCACCAATAGACGTTGAGAAGAAGTTGGCAGCGATGTTGATAACTTCACATGTCAGTCAATCGGTCACAATGTAAACTAGCGAGAAAACTCCAAATATGTCATGTTAATGTTTTCAAGTGGAATATACTGACAACAAAAAAAGCAGAAAAGCTTGAACATGAGATTTTAACTCACGGAATTCCGGCTGCAAGCTAACATGCTAAGGCAGCTAAGTTACAACATTACGTTTAAGGCGCTCCATTAGCTTAGCTTAACGTTCGCTGGCTAGTTTAAGGGGCATTTGAAGTAAATGAAGCACGACAGTTGTGTTTAACATTCCGTTCTGATGAAACAAAACAGAGACGACAGGCAGCGTGGAACGATCGCCGTTCCCCTCGCTTGGAAAACGAACAGAAAGAAAGAGAACGAGAGGCTGTTGCTCACCGGAGAGGAAAATGACAAGGCGCATTCATCTTTGTGGACGCGGTCCCCAGGCTTCGGCACCCGAATTGTGGACAAAACCGACATCAAAACCTCGCTGACGTCCGACATGACAAGCTAGCTGGTGCCGATGTTCGGAAAGTAAGCGTGAGTCCACCGGCTCGAAGTGAGAGTTCGTCGCAAGAGCCCGTCAAACGCTGCGTATAGTTGGCTTGAATGAACCATGAGACGACGATGCCGCCTTGTGTTGTGGGAAGGCCGTGAACACAGCAGATACTACCGTAACTGCTACAATACACGCAACCTCCTCCAAAACAAATACCCTGTTTTTAAAGATTAAACGCTCATATATTTCTGTCCATATGGATAGAAGACACATTCTCAAGACTCTTTCGTTTTAATAAAACGGTGACACCTGTGCTCAATGTTAGCGGCTACTCTTATACTGCGTAACAGAGAGTTCAAAAAGTCTCTTGATTGCATTGTGGGATAGTTACGGTATAAGTATCACCGTAACTACTGCAATATCAGCCACTACCTTCAATTGAGAGGCGTATGTAGTTTTGAAGTCAGTTTTGCGCATATTTTCTTATCCCTAATCCCTTTCAACATGAAACAACTCTACGTGTAGTAGTTACTAGTACACTGTGCAAATGAGAAAGTTGAAAACAAGAGTTGGTTCAGTTTTGTGATGGTTACGAAAATAGAACGAACACGCACAAACCGAGAACCTCTTGAGTGGGGTCCAGTTTTTTATATATATTTTATTTTAATCCTAAAAATCCTGAGCATGCGATGAAGACCGTTGAGTTTAAATTGTTAGCGGTTTAGCGCCTCCTAGATGCCTGCTTTTCTTTTCTTTTCTTTTCTTTTCTTTTCTTTTCTTTTCTTTTCTTTTCTTTTCTTCTTTTTATTAGTTTCCTGCCGGCAACGTTGCAGCCAGCGGCTATGCGTCACATCAACAGAGTTGCCTATCAGCTGCTCGCACTGGCACCACGGCCAGGCAAATAGCGGACGAAGGAGAGGCTGGCTGAGTCAGGCTGGTGAGCAGGCGAGCTGGCAGGCGTGCAGGCAGGCGTGCAGGCAGGCGTGCAGGCAGGCGTGCAGGCAGGCAGGCGTGCAGGCAGGCGGGCAGGCAGGCAGGCAGGCAGGCAGGCAGGCAGGCAGGCAGGCAGGCAGGCAGGCAGGCAGGCAGGCAGGCAGGCAGGCAGGCAGGCAGGCAGGCAGGCAGGCAGGCAGGCAGGCAGGCAGGCAGGCATACGGCGACGCCTCCCACCCCCACCCCGAGCGAGCAAACCCTCCCCGCCCTTACTGACACTGACGGCCACCAATTCCGGATGGGTGCGACTCTGTCGTCGCCGTCGCCTTGCAGTCGGCCAGCCAGCAGCTCCTCGTGAGGCCGAGACAAGCCCAGCGAAGACGACGAGCCCAGGCGCATATGTTGTAAGTTTACTTGCTTGCTTTTTTTTTTTTTTTTGCTTGCTTGCTTCCTCCTCTTCTCACTCTCTTTCTCTCTGGGCCCTCTTGAAAAGCTCTTCCTGTTTTCATCGCGTTTCTTGTCATGTCGTCATAAGTGTGTGTGTGTGTGTGTGTGTGTATGTGTGTGCGTGCGTGCGTGCGTGCATGCATGTGTGTGTGTGTGTGTGTGCGTGTTTGTGGGTGTGGTGGTGGTGGTAGTGGGGGAGGGGGTGGGGGTGTCACGTGAGCGTGTGTTGAGACATTCGAATTTTCAGAAGAGGAAAGATGATTTCATAGTTTGGCAAGAGGGAACAACAAGTGTCCGTCAAAACACGATAGTTGGGGGGCCTTGAGATATGAGTGGACTCATTTGCGAGTTTGGCACATACGAGCCGTCAAACTAACATTGATGAACCCGTGGGTGAACACTTCAACACGTTTCCCATCTTTTGCATGAAAAAAAAAAACAGGATCAAAATGGGTCATTGTGAGCAAATTGGAGTCTGAGAGCATATTTCCTGTGGCCGAAGCAGCAAAAACGTGCGTGGCAATCGGTCGAGCGTTTCCGTGCACATTCGCCACTTGCACTGCTGTGGGACCTTGTGGCAGCCATGGAGGGTTGAAGGCGTGAGAACCGCTCCATAATGGAGCGCTATATCGCATGCGCGCTTCAGACCCAATGTGAAATATCGCGTCCGAACGTCGTTTGTATTTTGATCTTGTTCATTCGGACGTTGACTTACTCACTAGTTTTTGCTTCCAGTCTTGATGTGGCAATTTAAAGACAGTTTGCATTTTTCCTCCCTTCACAAGAGTGCAATGCTGACGCTATGCTCTCAATATGACACGTCGCGAGTACACGTTGAGTCACCCGGGGGCTGTTTGCCCCCAATGAATAACGGCCATTCACGGACGGACGGAGAGCTGGGCCAGCCTGGAACGAGCTCTAAACGTGTGTATCTGACGTGCATGTGTTGTGTGTTTTTGTGTGTTGAGCTGCTGCGCTGGGCGGCATGCTGCCCCGCCACACGCCAGCAGGCGGCTACGACCTGCCGGGCTCCAGCGCTGTGCCACTCCTCGCTTACCGGCCTCTGTGCGCTCGGCCGCAGGTGCAGGTGAGCTCCAAGTAAACACGATGCACACACGCAAGCTGATGATAGGCAAACCCAAAGGTTTGGATCGACAAGGAAGCTTTTCTTATGGGGAACGAAAGAAGCGTATTGCACAAGACAAACTGAGGAATGAGCTAAAAGGAGGTTTGCGTTGGTTGAGAAATGTGCAAGTCATCCCGAATTGGGGGAACCCCACGTTTGCCGCCCCGGATTCGGATGCTCGGTCTACAAAATGGCATCCAGAGGCCCCGTTGAGGCCTAAATGTTGAAAGTGGCAATGGCTTTTCCCCAGGCAGGCCAGCCTCCAAGCTGCCGTCCTTTTTCTCGCCATCTCGTCTCTGACGCGGTGCTGAATAATCAACGTGGCGGCCGTGGGCGTCGTCGCTTCACTGCGGCATCCGCTTTCACGCTGCCGCCCGGCAAACGGAATCTGATACAGCCCGACATTTTGTAGCTCTTTATCTGTGTCTTGGTGCTAACTTTGATCCAAGGGATTCCAATTCCATTTCTGTATTTATTCTGAGTCGGGCCTCCTTGGGATGTGTTTGTGATGCGAGCCCCGTCTGGACAGTGGCCATTGTTTTTAGTTTTAGCGTTGGCTTCATTCGACATTGTTGGCATTGCAGTGCGAGAGACGAGTTACCAGTGTCCAAATCTCCTTGTGGTAAAAGACAAAGGGAAGGAGCGAAGGTTTGGCAATCATTGCTTGTGAACTCCTTGTCAAGGACTTGAGGCTAACAAGGACAAGGCTAACAATTAGCATCAAGGTGGCCGCGTGCCCCGCCTCCACCTCATGTTTGTTTGCACTAACGGCCTGTTTGTTGAAATAGCGTCATGGGACTAACTGGTTTCTCACAGTGCACACAAACACAAAGAAGGGAAAAAATAGGGCACTGGAGGAAGACGAGAGGGGCTATTGTTCTGGACATAAGCCCCTGGGCTTTGTGGGCACGCGCACTCCACTGCTTCCCGCCAGCAAATGAAAGACAAAAAGTGGCTAATTGCATATGAATTGAGGAGAAAACGTGCCTAAGTCAGGCAGCAATTAGCATTAGCCGTATGTCGATGGCCTTGACTCGGCCAGCCCCTCGGGCCTCTCTGGCGTTGCTGAGCCAACGCTCGGTCTTGACTCGCCACGAGCAGCCAGCCGGCCAGCTTTGTCTCTGTGGGCAAAAAGTGGTCCCGTGCTAATTCAGAAGCCCCTTGCGGCGTTTCTGCCACAAAGGCCTATGGAAAGAAACTTGGCTGGGCTTGACGTGCCACTCATGTTTTTCTGGCTCAGGTGGAGTCGTCGCCCATGAAGACAACGTGGTACTGTCCTCTGGATGCGGTGAGAACGCCGACCGCTCTTTTAGCTGCTGTAAAGAAAACTAAAACGCTAGATGATAAATATTCATCTTGCAATACCAATCAAAACCAGCAGTTATGTGCGTTCCGCAACGAGCAGCATTAACATGTGTGCGTGTCTTGTGCGTGCAGTCCACAGTCGCGGAGGAGGAAGAGGATGGACTCATCTACACGGTGGTGGTCAAACAAGTGGCTGGCTCGCCCACGGTAAGAGACAGCGTGTGTATACTGCAGATATCTGCATGGGAGAGCCTTTTCGTTGTGGTTTGGAAGTGGAACAGCGTTGTAAACGTGAGAAAAAAACGTCTGCGTGCGTGAGTGCGTGCATTCCGTGAACTGGGTAAAAGCCTTTCAGTTGTGTGTGTGAGCAAAGTCTGAGTGTGTGAGAGCATTATACTCCTGTGAGAAGTAATTGGTGTGTTGTTTTGGTTTGTCCTTGCGTTTGCAGTCGTGCGTTTCCCGCAGCAAGTATGTGAAGGCAGGCACGGAAGAGAAGCTGACGCTACACCTGCTGCACTCTTTCGCGCTGGGTGACCCGTGCTTTGTCGCCATCTTCCTGGCGACCTATCGCTCTTTCAGCACCACGCAGAAAGTGTTGGATGTGCTCACTGACAGGTAGGGCTCCCGTTTCCGTGGCCGCACCAGACGTTGCCTCACCTGACATTTGCTCGGGCAGGTTGGAGCGGCCGCCCAGCCACGCTGACGACGGACAGCCCAGACAATCCTTCAACAGGTCGCCGCGCATTTCACGCCATAAAGAGTTTCGATCAACGCCTTGATTTACGAGTCGAAATGGTCTGTGACCCCGCTCGTATTTAAACCAAGCGACGGCAGCATTTGGTTGCGTTCTGCCTTCCAAGACACTCGACAGCGTATCCCTCGCGATAAACGGGGGTTGACTGCATTCTGTTCGTGGCCAAGGCAATTGAACAAAGCTCTCTGGCAGAGTCAATTTGGTCATTTGGTGAAGGCAAAGTGCTTGCAAAAGTGTCCCTAATGTTGTGACCTGCACCGCAGAGCCGTGCGCTCGGTGTTTGGCGCGTGGCTGTCCGAGTACCCCGAGGACTTCCGCGGCCTCCAGGAGCCTTCGCGCCTCCTGCGATTGGCGCCACTTCTTCCTGGAGACTCACCGTCCGCCGCTGACCTTCGCGCTTGCGTTCTCCGCCTGGCCGAGGAGCTCAGTGAGAAAGCCTTGCTGCCCGACGATGCATATCCAGGTTGAGCCTCAGCCCTACCCCCACCCCAATATCCATCCATCCATCCATTGTCTGTACCGCTTGTCCCCACGGGGTCATGGGCGTGCTGGAGCCTATCCCAACAGTCATGGGGCAGTAGGCGGGGGACACCCTGAACCGGTTGCCAGCCAATCGCACGGCACATAGAGCCGAACAACCATCCGCACTCCACTCACACCTGGGGCAATTTGGAGTGCTCAATCGGCCTACCAACCATGTTTTGGGGATGTGGGAGAAAACCGGAGTGCCTGGAGAAAACCCACACGGGGCACGGGGTAAACATGCAAACTCCACACAGGGATTGCCGGAAGTAAAATCAAACCCGCATCCTCCTAATTGTGAGGCGGACGTGCTAACCGGTGCCGCTCCTCCCCAAATAATGCAGAATTAAAAAATAGAGGCCGATCAAAGTTAGATACTACACGACAAAGTATTTTCAAGCAGTCCAAATGTTATGCCTGTAAAGAAGTGATTTATCATTTTTTTAATCCATCCGTAGCCTCTCACGCGGGTCAGACCCTGACAGCAAACATTTTTTGTCCCTGGGGCAGAGGTGAACGTCGCCAGCAGCCCGTCGTCTCGGGATACACGTCAGTTCCAGGCTGCCGCCATTCTGGGCTTCCCCACGGCCGTCGTGGCCGAGCAGCTCACCCGCATTGAAACAGTGAGAGAAAATGTCTGCCTTGCCGTCTCTCGCTTTTGCGTCACCACTTCCGTGGGCTTTGCGCCGTCGGTCTTCATTTGGGATTCTGGAGAAAATGGTTAGACTTGGCGCAACTCACCTGTGCCAAACGTGTCCGCATGCGTGTAGGATCTGTTCGTGCGCCTGGTGCCGTACCACTGCCTGGGCTCGCTGTGGTCGCAGCGCGACAAGAAAGGCCACGAGGGCGCGTGCTGGTCCGTTCGGGCCACCGTTCGCCAGTTCAACTGTCTGGCCAACGCTGTGCTGTTCTCATGCCTGAGCGGCAGTGCTGGCACACGGAGGCCGGCCAGGCTGCTGGAGAAGTGGATCGCCGTGGCCCAGGTGAGCGCTGGTGCCAACCGGCTTCAGCGCACGGCTCGCCTGTTGTAGCTCTGCCTTGCATTTGCACCTCACGCTCACTTTATTAAGGCGTGTCGCGGCAAGAAGAACTTCTCTTCGCTGTATGCCATCGTGTCGGCCCTGCAGAGCAACCCCATGCACCGCTTGAGGAGGACGTGGCAGGACACCGACAGGTACGGACGTGCGCCTTGACTCTTTTGACTGCATGTGCTTCAGCTCATAATGTGATGTCAAATTGTTGTGCGTGCGACTGTTTGTTTTCCAGGGAGATGATGAAGAAGTATGAGGATCTGTGCGAGATCTTCTCAGACAAGGACAACTACTCGCAGAGCCGAGAGTTGCTTAAGGAGGTGATGTGAGAAAAAAAATCCTCTGCGTGGAATGACAAATATTTGCGCTGTACAGATGAGCTGAGAGCAGTTGAGACGTCTCACTGGACAATGTATCCTTTTGTCTGTCTGTGTGTGTTTATACCGTCCCTAGGTGGCCAAGGTGGGCACATTATAAGGAGCAGGATGGCCTCCCAAAACGCTTGCATTCTTATGTTTTTGCTGTGAGAAGTTGTCAGCGAGTGTACTATGACGCTTTTTTTTGGGGGGGGGGGGCTTGAATCGAGGAATTCAGGGTATTTGCCTTTGTTTTATCAGGAAAATCGTTTTTTTAAATCATGCCAGCGTCGTGAGTACCAAATGTACCAAATAGCAATTTGCCACTGAATTAATTTTTTCCCCTTTTTGTGTCGAACGTAGGAAGGCACATCCAAGTTTGCCAACCTGGACGAGCACATCACCAGCAAGCGTGATACCGAGGTGAGCCCAATTCATATCAAATAGCACTTGGGAAAAAAGTAAGGAACCCAATGCGGGATATAGGCCAACCTTTGGGGTTGAGTTGTTTGAGCCCAAGTAAGGGAACCTGATTTGGAGCCAAGATCAGCGCAAAGCTCGCAAAAGCAAAAACGTGCTGGTTTGTAAAGCAGACGGTGTAATGGTCTTGCTGACTTTCTTGTCAGTGGGGCGCGTGCCAGGGCACGGTGCCCTACCTGGGCCAGTTCCTGACCGACCTGACCATGCTGGACACCGCTGTCAAGGATCGGCTGGAGGTCAGTGCGTCGCTGCTTTTGCATGCTTTGCCCGCCTCTTTGCTGACCCGTGTGGTCCCGTTGCAGAACGGCTACATCAACTTTGACAAGCGCCGACGGGTGAGTGAACGCGTACTTAGCCAATCTGAGACACTGAGGCCGCGCCCATAATGAGAGACTTTAGGAGCCAGCCACTCTGCCAGCGCGGTCGCAATCTCACGCTCTTTGCGCGCTTCGATCCTCTTTACCTGGATTCCTTTGTTGCTCCTCTTTGACAGGAATTTGAGGTTCTAGCTCAAATCCGGCTGCTGCAGTCGTCGTGTAAAAACTGCTCCTTGGTACCG
The DNA here is from genome assembly GCF_059516105.1 of Syngnathus floridae. Classification (NCBI taxonomy): domain Eukaryota; kingdom Metazoa; phylum Chordata; class Actinopteri; order Syngnathiformes; family Syngnathidae; genus Syngnathus; species Syngnathus floridae. Next base: position 13,799,257 of record NC_142422.1, read on the forward strand.
GATGAGGCCTTCATGCGCTGGTACCGCAGCGTTCCCACGCTAAGCGACCAGGAAAGGTAAACTATGTTCAGCAATGACAACAACCCCGCTATGACGCCCCTTTATTTCAGAAAAAGGAGACGGCCACTCGTGCATGTTTAGTTACAGACTATCCAATGAGATCGAAGCACCTTGCGAAGCGGTGCCACAAGCCTGCGGCGGCCTGCCGACCGTCGTCATCACGCAGTGCCCCAAGTAAGTCCGCCTGGCCGAAGTCCCGCCTGTCTTGCCATGCTCTGACACTTGCTTGTGTCCAGCTTCAGCGTCTCCGTGAGCGGCCCGGCCGACGCTCCCTCGGACTCGTCCTGGCCCGTCAACAGCCTGCTCTCCAAACTCACCAAGGTGAGCGCGGGCCTCCTTTTGCCAGCGAGCCGAGCATGCGTCCGCGCAGTCGCCTCCTCGAGGCGGGTCACAGTTGCGTCCTCGGACGATCCTCAACTTTTGGAGGTTTGCGTTGGGCTTTTCTAAAAATATAATTTGGATCCACAAATTGGATTTTCAAATACGTAGCTACAAAATATGTGAGTTTTGACCCCCAAAGTCCCCCAAAGGTAGATATTTTGGAGGCAAATTGATAAAATAAAGTCACAAGTTATGGTGGATCGACGTTTTTTTTCTTTTTTTTTGAGCACATGAGATCTCCGTCAGTGTCGTGTCTGGATGTGGACACGTCGCCGCCGCTGGCCATCAACGGCTCGGCGGCCTCGCGGTTGGTTCCAGGGACTCCTCCCAAATCCCACCGCCGCTCCGCCTCCTGTGGCAACAACCAGCCTGTCGCCGGCAGCAGGGGTCAGAGTTCGGGCCCTGACATGCGCATTATCAAGATCCGCATGGACCTGCAAGATGGCAACTTGTACCGCAGCATCCTGGTCGGTGGAGCGCAGCGATTGATTGCCACGGTGGCACTGTTGGAATTGTAGTCCGACTTTGTTCATCCTCAGGTGACGAGCGGCGACAAGACGCCGGCCGCCATCGGCATGGCACTGGAGAAGCACAATCAGGACCCGGTGCGGGCGTCGGCATACGAGCTGGTTCAACTTCTGCCCGAAGGGAAAGGTGCACCGCAGCTCAGACCCGTCCCCCAGGGGCGTGTTTTGGGAGCATACAATGTGCTTTGAGCTCAAGCTGTGTAAAAGCTTAATTTAGACACAAGTAGTGCTTTGCTGCCATCAACAGGCAATCAGAAATCTCCTCTAGGTTCTCAATTATTACCAGCCAATCTCCTGCCGCTTTCTTGTCCTCCTTCCGAGTACAAGCTGAAAATTCCTCAAAGATGCCCAAAAGGTTTTGGTTGTTTTTTCACCACCAAAACATTTATCAAATCGAATTGATTGCTTTTATACTTCTGAGTTTGTCAGACTCGCCCATGTTTGACTTGGAGTCAAGTCCAGACTAGAGAGACGCCTTGACAAGTTTTTCCATGTGTGAGTTACGTGATGACGACTTTTTATTTGCGAAGCCAGCCGTCCATGTCTTGCCGCTATCCAAGTCGAGGACTCTTAACTTTTGAGTGTTGCGGCACAGTTGTTGACTTTGTGTTTGTTTCCTTAGAGTTGCTGATCCCGGCCACGGGCAATGTTTTTTATGCCATGACGCCGTCCAGCGTGGACTTCCTGCTGAGGCGCAAAGCTGGCAACACGCCTGCAGGCCAATTGGAGCGCAGCGCCGCCGCCACGTATCCTCGAATCAAGTCCAAGGGAAGGAGATTGGCCCGAACTCTCTTTTGACGCCACACCGTCGCAAGCCACTTTCATTTCAGTCTTTTTGGCTTTGTCAATTTATTCCCTGCCCAATATTTTAGGATCTACTTTGTATTTCTTGTTTCTGTTTTTAAAACAACCAAATATTTTACAGCTTCCACTGAATGTACTGTATTTATTTATTTCATTGTTTTTAAATATTTGAGTTTATTTCTCTTTCGCTTGGGTTTTTGTTTAGTGGGTGGGGGAGTAACTGTTTAATTTTTCTAAGGTAGATGTTAAAGCATTTGTCTTTCATTTTGCCACAGCTCCTACCAAATCTTTTTTAAGTTAGTTTTACATTTTAAGTTGCATTTCAAGATTCAAGATTCAAGAGTTTTTTATTCGCCATGTTTGAGCGTGCCAAACAAGGAATTTGACTTCGGTAAATCACAGCCTCTGTTCAACATTTAGGTGACTAACAACAACACTCAGCACATGTGAAGAACGAAAGATATTCTCAAACATCCCCAGATCTTAAACTCCCAAGAGGGCAAGGGAAAACTCAAAACTCCAGCTATGGGAAATGAGAAACCTTGAGAAAAGTCCACAGATGGGAGGGTCCCTCTTCTAGGATGACCAGGCTGCAATGGATGCAGAGAGGACACATAGTACAAACAGTGTAAACAGAAAAGGTGTGGAAAGCAGGATGTTATTGCACAGTAATGACTCTGAGACTCTAAGAGTGGTGTGAGTTCATCAGAGCGACAGCCTGGGGGAAGAAGCTGTCTCTGTGTCTGCTGGTTTTAGTGTACAGAGCTCTATAACGGCGTCCGGAGGGGAGTAGTTCAAACAGGCTGCAACCTGGGTGCGAAGGGTCTGTTGAGATGTTACTTGCACGTTTCCTGGTCCTGGTCAGGTACAAGTCTTGAATAGATGGGAGGTTGATTCCAATTATCTTTTCTGCAGTCCTTATTGTCCGTTGCAGTCTGTGCTTGTCTTGTTTGGAGGCCGATCCAAACCAGACAGTGATGGAGGTGCAGAGGACAGACTGGATGATGGCAGTGTAGAAGGTCTATTTGTGTGTATCTAATGGCTTATTTTAAACTATGATTTCCAAATTGTGTCTTTCAAAGAGATTATTTGCAAATTCTTGGAGATTTGTTTGGATTTAACTCAAAATGTCATTTTTCCTACACGCTCACAAAGTATCCTTTTTTTTTTGACTGGGTTGCTTTCCAAATTGTTTGCTAAATTGAATATTTTCAATTGGTGCTTTCTGTCAGGGGTGTCAAACTCCAGTCCGCGGGGGCTCCTGCGGAACGTGAGGATGAATGATCATTTGAATCAGTATGTTTAACAAGGTAAACTTGAGAAACATGCAGGGATGCGACACCCAATGACTGGAGTTTAACACCTGTGCTCCACATGAAGTTTTTTGCTTTGTTTTGATGGTGTTGGAAATGTCCCGCAGTCACTTGTAACGCATACTTGGCCTTTTATCACGGCTGTGTCGTGCGACAGGGCAAAGTGCCACATTTGGTGAGGCCAAGAGTAGCTGACTGGAGGCCACAGTGGCGCCAGTGAGCTCATTGTCTGTTACTGCATAAAAACATGTCTGCTTTTGGGTGCCTTTCTGTACAAAGTGCACCCCCCTGTTAGTATTTCCAATAAATGTCCTATTTTTGCACAGGCAAATGGTGAACTGTAGCTTTTTTGGATCATTAATTTGAATGTATACGTATTTTTCGGACTAAAAGTCGCTCCGGAGTACAAGTCGTATCAGTCATAAAATGCACAATACAGTGAAAAAAAAACCCCATAAGTCGCACCAGACTATAGGTCGCATTTTGGGGGAAATTTATTTGACAAAATCCAACACCAAAAACAGACATGAACCAGCTACAACAGGCTAACGATACGATATGCTAACGTGACATAAACACAACAAGAAGCTGAGAACGGGCATGATGTAACATTAAAAGTTATTCAAATAACCATAACATAAATAACACGTTTATCAAACCATCTGTGTCACTCCAAATCATTAAAGCCATCGATCGCGTTTGTCCTCCTTTATGTAAACAAGTCCGACGTCAGCGGCGCGTTGCGGTTCAAATTTTTCCACAGGCCCATATAACAATATATAAACTATGTATGAAATAACAATAATATAAACAACAATTTTATCAAACCAATCTTCGTCTTGTGTCACTTAAAAACAAAACACACGCGCACACACACACACATCCACACACACGCACACACACACACACGCACACACACACACACGCACACATACACACACACGCACACGCACACACACACACACACACACACACACACACACGCACACACACACGCACACGCACAGACACGCACACACACGCACACACACACACACACACACACACACACACACACACACACACACACACACACACACACACAGCTGTTGACGCCGCAAAGACTACGTGCGCCGCTGACGTCAGACGAGATATATCAAATAAATGTAATATAAAGAACAATTTTAACAAACCATCCGTGACTCTCTAAATCAGGGGTGGGCAATTCTGGTCCTCGAGGGCAGGTGTTGTGCTCGTACGGCGTCGTACGGCTTCAGCACTATGTTGTTTTCAATAAAAACATGAAGAACTCACGTTTGCGTCAGTCAATTTTAATTTTTATAAAGGATTATTCTCATTTGATCTTTTTAAATTCATCCGCGTTCTGCCGTTGAAGCGGGGTGCATTCAAAGACCAGCCGTACAGACGGAACACTCATTCACTTCACCAAAAAGCAACAATATAATTACGTGAGCTCTTTGCATAAACCTCGATGCAAAGAAGCTCCTCTTTTTGGGTACCGTTACATGCTACAAGGAGTATATATTACAAAACTTAGTTGTGATCATCATTCATCCATCCATTCTATTACTCAGGTATTTTCAAAGCAAATTAATATCCATCCATCCATCCATGCATCCACTTTCCGTACCACTTAGTCCCCACAGGGGTCGCGGGCGTGCTGGAGCCTATCCCAGCCGTCATCGGGCAGTAGGCGGGGGACACCCTGAATCGGTTGCCAGCCAATCGCAGGGCACACAGAGACAAACAACCATTCGCACTCGCACTCACACCTAGGGACAATTTGGAGCAGGGGTCACCAACACGTTGCCCGCGGGCACCAGGTCGCCCGTGAGGACCGCACGAGTCGCCCGCAGGACTGTTCTAAAATTAGCTCAAATAGCGGCACTTGTCACTAAGCTGCATCTATTTATTTTGCAGTTGTTAGGTTACGGATTCTAGTTATTGATCTGACTCCAAATTGCGATCAACACTTAACACATAAATTGCTATGTCCTAATCCACACACTGGCGCACCTAACAATTTTGCGAGTTCGTTCTGTCAAAGAGAAGACCAGTAGATCAATCAGACCAAATTTACCAATTATTTATTCCTGACAAAGCGCACTAATACAGGCCTGGGTCCCGGGTCCCTCACACTAAAACTCGTGCGTTTTTGTGACCACCAAAAGACGACACTTTCTTCCGGGTTGCCCAGTTTTAAAGAAACACAATATGAATATTAAAGCATGCAAAATATTGTGAGATGATTGGTTGAGGGCCATCTCCTCCCCAGTCCAGGTGTCGATGAGGTCAGACGGTTGAGTTTTCCCCTCGAAGGCCAGTCTCATAGACGTGCTGTTGTTCTCGATCCTCACCGACCTTGAGATTATCTCGTCCGGTACTCCCTGTCTGGGCCTATACACAACACTTCCAAGAAAACAAGTTCATGCAGTTTGCCTGCACATTCCTCGGCCCCCACCAATCCACACGAGCACTTCAATACTAGATATTAATATGATTATAAGTTTAACACAACCTTAAAAAATATGTTTGCAAACTCCCAAAAACACATTTTCCTTTATTCCCTCTCATGACCTCATTTATGAGGTCATCACCCGTTACCCTAGCAAACAGCTACCAGCGCGCTGTCGATCCTTCCTTCCCCCCGCTGCTCATGTTGAGTCACCAGGGCATATTGGCCCATCGGTGGCAACGGGCCAACGGTTTTCTCGACCAACCGGACAGTGAGTGACCTAATACATGGAATACAACAACAATCGCATAAAATCATAACTGTAGTAAAAATAGCCACAGCAACAAGCACAGACATGATGAGGCCTTTCCAGCTTCCGAACGTTTTCATCCAATCAGACCAAATATCGGTGTGTAGGCCTGAATGATCTTTCATCTTTTTGTTCAGTGTCCTTAGTCCTTCCAACGCCCTGGTCAGTCGGCCCCCTGGTGCCGTGTTGTTTGGGATAAAAGTACAACATGCATCACCAAACATTCCACATACACCATGTTCCTTAGCCAATAGCATGTCCAACGCAATTCTATTTTGGAACGCCATTAACGACGTTGCAGCCAATTGTTCATGAACTGCGGCAAATGATTCAGCTGTATAATTACCCAGTCGTTGGACATTGTAATGAAAGTCATTAGTACGGTCTACATTTTTATTGGGGGTGATCCATAGGAAGATACTTTCGAATCCCGAGGACACTTGATTAACGAGTTTATACTTATCTGGCACACCCCTGGACACTCCTATAGTGTCAATATATGTTGGATCGTCGTCGCTCAACCACGGGGGCAAAACGTCTCTTTTGGCTCGCTTCAGGAGCCCCGCCAGTGGGGACTCCAGGTCCCAATTGAGATTCTGTATTTCAATGGGGACAACCACCACAGGCATTATCAAAGACACGAGGGCACAGATACCTGATGCATTCTTCAGCAAGAGATCCTATAATTTGTCATCACCACACCACAACCAGATGTCACTGGTCTTCCTCTGCTCCTTCCATCACTGCTGGGTGAATTCTGGCATGTCCTGTTAAAGCTTGAAAACAAGTGAATTTGGAAAAAACGTTGTATATCACAATTACAAATTGAAACCTACTCACCCATTTCTATTTTACTACTCCCCCTTTGACACATTCCCCCAATGTGTCATTACGTATCAAAAGGAACCTGCAAAGCGTCCCCTCTCATCACCACTCTCATTGTAGCCAGGCCCGCGGAACCTCTAGCTCCCATCTGGGCCCCGGGACCATCACCCCAAGTCCTTGAAACTTGACTGTCCACCACACACTCGGCAACACAAACAAAAATCATCGCACTCCTGTCAGTGAGCTTATAGCCCTGCTGACAGCGGACATTTGTACACACAAAACAAAAACAGACATCAAGTATCAAAACAAAAACAGTCATAAAATGAATCCTGGCGCCCGCGGATCATGTCCTGAAAACCACGTCATCAACAAGTTCATCATAAAAACCAAAAGGGCAAGGGTTAACATATTCTTGTAAATCCAACACAAACTTTCCACGAACGCAATCGACAACCTGCAAGAATGAAAACAAGTTACGCAAGCAACGCGCAATCCGCTCCTTGGCTGGTGGCTGGTGCTGCAAAAAAAAATCAAGTCACACAGAAAAACAAAGCAGAGCGTGCTATTGTCGCAAACACGTTCAAGCGTCAAACAATTGGTCACTGTCCACCTAGTCCATCACCCCGTCGGGTGAGCTCAAAGTCGTCACACGTCAAATCGTCCAAAGTCTTGCTGTTCGATACTAGTTCTGTCTTGTCTGACCATATCACTGAAATGGGCCTTCTCCATCACACCGTTTTGTTGTCGATGGTGCCCCTGATTGATCATTGAGCCATGGTTCCAGTCTGTACCACCCCTTCAGGTGAGAGGAATTTTATCCTCAATTGCAAACACATCACCCCAACTTCAGACCTCTCTGGCCAATCATACTGCACACACACACTCAAAGTTAGTATGTTAGTGTGCAGGCAAACATTGACTCCTAATAGTAACTCTTCACATTTGGACATAGTTGTCAACATGACCTATTGTAAAATCTCCAATTCAATTTTCCATAAACTCGCCCATCAGATTCATCGCAAATTGTCATATATGTCTATCTGGGGGGGGGCGACTGTGGGACCCGCGTGTCAGGGGAGCCTCCATAACCTCAGATTGCTCCTACAAACTCGATCTCTATTACTTATCCTAATTAAATTCAATAAAGATGGGTCCGACTATTCCCTCTGGATTTTTACGTCATCATTTGGCTCTCCCCCTTTTTTCTGTTGTCTAGCTCAAATATATTTCTCAGTCTGCTTCTCTTTATTGCCCCTCTTGGCGAGTCTCACTCCCCCCTCTCAAATTTTCAACTTTAAAATTCACGCCCAATTTTACAAAATTCTTTCTATATTTTTATCAATTTTCTGACCAATTCAACACGTTCCAAATTTAAACATAATCTTGTGGCTTTCCCCGAATTTTTATTCAGCCTCTTCGCCTTCACACGCAATTTCTACGGAAATTAATAATTCTAGTTATTATTGTTAATCATCCGTGGCCCTCGTAAGGACAAGCCGCATCAGTAATGGATGGATGGATGGATTGTTAATCCTAACCCCAAATGCCTATCATAAATTGCCATTTACATCAATTGTCGCAAGGGTCATGTCAATGTATTTGTTATTTAAAGCCCTACTGTATTCTTTTTTTAATTAAGTAGTGCCCTTTATTACTATTTTGCTGACTATCCAGAATTCCAACTTTCTTATGGCCCCTCACCCCTTCAAGCTGAAATATGCATCCTATAAATCAGTCGCAGTTGATGTGTAATTAAATTCTGTTGCTTTGATAAAGGTCAATTAAGTTTAGCAATTCAGCCTTCTGTTGCCCGAATCCAAATTTTCACTGGTCCAATTATAAAATTTCATTATTTCAGTTAGATTAATTATGTATTCGAAATGCTAAGTTACATATAAAAATGTATGATTCAAATTATTTAATTTCTATTGATCAATGTCCACTTTGCAAAGTTTCTGATCACGCTGTCGTATAATTTGTCAGTGCATCTTCACTGACCATATCTATGTATTTTGTTTTTTATCCCCGTTTCAGTGTCAATAAGCAGCCTTATTATTCCCTCTTTTATCAAAACTCCTCAGTTATGTCTGCCCCAGCACCCAAACACACTTCCATCCCTTTTGTCCCATACTCCACCAACTTTGTAATGCTTCAGCAGTCTTTAGCAATGTGTCCAGTTTGACTTCATGTGACTCGTGCAAGTCTTTAGCAGCCTCTCCTCTTAGATTCTCATGATGATGATTCAGGGCTGGACCGTCCGCCATTCTCAAATGCATCCATCTTGTCTTTGTTCTTTCAGTCTATTTTTTGATCTGCGACTGTGTGTATTCCACCAACTGTATGGTTCTTGTCCTGTGAAGAGCCGTGCTTGCCCCCTTCAAGCATGATAATAGTTCCTGTTGTTCTCCCAAAGGTCAAAGGTGTCTCATGACCAGGGACAGTCCTCTGTTGATTTTGAGGCAGCCAGTAGAGTACAAGGACTCAGTTCAGGACTTGTGCCATGCGATAGGGCAGAACACACTGGGACACAAATTTCACAAAACTATCTTCGTGTTATCAGTCTTCATGTGTAGTATTTGTTCCTTACACCCCAAATCTTCCTATTAACATTTTGTATCCTATCAGTTGCGCACACTCATCATCTTACTATCAAGCCGCCCTTATCAAATGCTTTTTTTTTTTTTTTTGAGTAATCCATCCACCCTACCCATTAACACGGCTAAAATCCTCGTTCCAGTGTTTATCATCAAATAAAGTTCCGAAATCCTTTATAATAAACTGTAATGTAATTTAACAATCTACCAACATGGTTGTATATGCGGTGAATGTTATTGTTCAATCTATAGGTCATACAGCGCCTGTGTTCCAACTATGACACTCCTCCTTGGTTTACCATCTCATAAATTATTGTTGTCAGCAGCGCTAAATGATAGTGCTTGAAAGTGAATGTCTTATCGCCCAATTTAAAACACATGCCGCATTTGAGCGAGTATTTATTCATTTATTTGCCATCCTCATGTTAGCTGGCATGTGTCAGAATTAAAATGTAATTTTATTTTTAATTTTAAGTCTTTCAAAATTGCTATATCCTTACTGCACCGAGATAAACTGTTAAATATATCTTTAAAAACAAACAAAAACAATCTATGCTCCTGTTAGCCTGCAATTGTCCAAATCAAAAATTTTATTTTCTTTTAATTGTCTTTCTTTTGAACCTCTAAATCGCTCATGTTGCTAACTTAACCTAACCTTAAAGAAAGGACCAACAGGTTACTCCCAATAGCTCCTCATTATTTACGAGTTAGCCCCCCCTTTCTTGAACATTCTCTGATCCATGCAGTCTTCCTCCTCACACGCCTGCACCCACACAGGGTGTGCACATAAACGCACACACCGAGCGCGCACACAACCGCACGTACACACACACACACGCACGCACGCACGCACGCACGCACGCACGCACGCACGCACGCACAATCCATCTCTCATGTAGCTTCTTTGCCACTTTCTATCGGTCAATACCATTCACAATTTGCGCTTCCACATCAGCATATACATTCCTTCAATCTCACTGCTTCAAACATTCACTGAGAAACTCACACTGTCCCTGCCCCGCCCGGGCCATAGCACCCCCCCGTGCGAGGGGGGGGTCGCGGCATCAATGTTGACCGGTTACAGGCTGGCCATTTCCTGCAACAATCATGATGCCGGCCCACCGCCCGCACGAGCATAGCACAGGCCCACGCGCACAGCCCAGACCCGCGACTACGCGCGAGTGCAGGCGCGCTCATCAGTCTCAACTTCTCAAAGGGCAGGCCAACTTTGCTGTTGCGCCCTTCATCATGTTCACATTCGACATCTTTCAATGTCTTCTACACAACATTTGTTGTCTCTTATTCTCATCCTATCAAGCCACCGTTCTAGTAACTTTCTGCCACACACGTCTTATTTTCTCTATTGCACACACGCCCTATTTTCTCTACTGCCACACCTTGCTCATCTTAGTTTCTCTAACCAACTTAAACACACCATTGTACACTTCTCAATTTCCCTATTATCGCTCAAAAGCCTCCTAAACATTCTCCATTACTGATTTCTTCCATAGAACACACATCTCACTCACACACACTGATATACACACCCACTCATGAGGATCCTCTGCGCGCACACACACTCTCCCCCCAATTTGGTTCATTTTGGATATTTTAGCGGTCTGATCTCTCACAGGAGGAACTGTTACCACCGGATATTTTTTGAGGAGGCCTCACTTCCCCTCGGGGATCTCTTTATTAACCCCAGCTATTTGAATACGATCGTCACCGCACCCTTGTCCGCCACGACGAAGCACTAGGTCCCTGACCTATCCTTAGTACGCGTAAGTCCCTGACTTTACCGTACACGTTACACACGTAAGTTCCAAACTTATTCACCGTATGTATCTTAACTTCATGCACTCCTTATTTGATCTGAACGACAGTCTCCTCTTAAATTTCCTCTTTCAATTTGCAGCATTTCGACTTATAGTAACAGGTATTCTGCTTACCTTATCAGTGATGAGCTCAGGGTTTAGGAGACGTCGTACCAGCTCAACGTTGTGCGCTTATTCCAAACGGTTCGCCGACCGGGAGACAGTGTCCCTGACACTGTCCGGTGTCTTGGCTAAAGACCACGAGTTGTCAATTACCCTTCTCTTGACATCACGTCGGGGTCACCAAGAAATTGTTAGGTTACGGATTCTAGTTATTGATCTGACTCCAAATTGCGATCAACACTTAACACATAAATTGCTATGTCCTAATCCACACACTGGCGCACCTAACAATTTTGCGAGTTCGTTCTGTCAAAGAGAAGACCAGTAGATCAATCAGACCAAATTTACCAATTATTTATTCCTGACAAAGCGCACTAATACAGGCCTGGGTCCCGGGTCCCTCACACTAAAACTCGTGCGTTTTTGTGACCACCAAAAGACGACACTTTCTTCCGGGTTGCCCAGTTTTAAAGAAACACAATATGAATATTAAAGCATGCAAAATATTGTGAGATGATTGGTTGAGGGCCATCTCCTCCCCAGTCCAGGTGTCGATGAGGTCAGACGGTTGAGTTTTCCCCTCGAAGGCCAGTCTCATAGACGTGCTGTTGTTCTCGATCCTCACCGACCTTGAGATTATCTCGTCCGGTACTCCCTGTCTGGGCCTATACACAACACTTCCAAGAAACCAAGTTCATGCAGTTTGCCTGCACATTCCTCGGCCCCCACCAATCCACACGAGCACTTCAATACTAGATATTAATATGATTATAAGTTTAACACAACCTTAAAAAATATGTTTGCAAACTCCCAAAAACACATTTTCCTTTACAGTCAAACCTCGGTTTTTGAACGTCCCTGTTCTCGAAATAATCGGAATTCGAACAAAAAATTCGAGATTTTTTTGCTTCGGTTGTAGAACAAAATTCGGAGGTCGAACCCCGCGAGATGAGCCGGGAGGACCCGAGAAAACCCGACCGCGCGGCCCGGATGCCGACTGACTCCGTTGTTATTGTATTTTCGTTACTTTGAGGATTGTATTAACCCCTAATCAAGACTCCAAAGACAGCAAGTGGGAGCAGTGAAGAAATTCTGAAACACAAAGACGGTCTTAAAGCAATGTGACAGTGAGCGCCCGGCGCGCTGCGGTTGCGTGATCGGACAAAATTAAGATTCCTGCGCACTGAGGTCCACTTAAATTTTGGAAAGTACATCAAAACTTTTAAAATATTTTCCAAATTTTAGCGACGGCTCTGTCACAGTAACGCGCCCAGCGCGGTGTAGTTGCGGGGTGGGCGACGTTGCGCGTTCGGCGGTGCGCTGCGGTTAAGCGATCGGACCAAATTAAGCTCCCTGCGCACTGAGGTCCACTTAGATTTTTTAAAGTACATCAGGACTTTAAAAATATTTTCTAAATTTTAGCGACCGCTCTGTCACAATAATGCGACCAGCACGGTGCAGTTGCGCGGTCGGCGACGCGCTACGGTTGCGTGTTCGGCGGTGCGCTGCTGTTGCGTGATCGGACAAAATTAAGCTCCCTGCGCACTTAGGTCCACTTAAATTTTGGAAAGTACCTCAGGACTTTAGAAATATTTTCTAAATTTCAGCGACGGCTCTGTCACAATAATGCGACCGGCGCGGTGCAGTTGCGCGGTGGGCGACGCGCTACGGTTTACGCGTTCGGCGGTGCGCTGATGTTGCGCGATCGGACAAATATGCGCAAATGAAAAAATGCTTAAGAAAGGCGGGTTTTTTTGTCTTGAAACGGATTATATTTTTTCCCATTATTTGTAAAAATAGATTCGGAATTCGACCGATTTGCTTCTCGAACCGCCTTCTGGAACGGATTGTGGTCAAAAACCAAGGTTTGACTGTATTTTTGCTATTCTTGTTAAAATCACACTTACATGTGAACTGGAAATGACAATAATAACACATAGTGAAAGCCAAATTGAGCAAATTGACTATTTCAGAAGTATGTGTCAAACTGGTAGCCCTTTGCTTTAATCAGTACCCAGGAAGTAGCTCTCCGTTTAAGAAAGGTTGGTGACCCCTGATTTGGAGTGATCAATCTGCCTACCAAGCATGTTTTTGGGATGTGGAGTGCCCGGAGAAAACCCACGCGGGCCCGGGGAGAACATGCAAACTCCACACAGGGAGGGCTGGAGGTGGAATCGAACCCACACCCTCCTAACTGTGAGGCGGACGTGCTACCCAGTGCCCCACCGAGCCACCACAAATTAATAATGTTTAATTTATTAATTTGCTTTAAAATGACAGCGCAATATATTTAAAAGCTGACACTATAGCAATGTCGAACATTTAAGAAAAAGCCACACACGTTTTGTGATCAAATCTTTCATAACGAGAATGATTTGAGTGAAGTGATTTGAATGAATAATTGAGAAGAAATTTCAGTTATGAAGCCTCCTTTTGTCCCAGTGACAGGTGGTGGGGAGGGGGGATAAAAATTGTAACAGGAACTCTATAAAAAAATGTCAAGCCGTGAGAATTTGTGCCCCCCTCCCATTTTGAGAACGGTGAGTCCTGGACATCGACCGGCTTTTTTTCAGTCTTCCTGGGAGTCTATTCAGGTTGTGTGGCAAATTTGAACAGGTTCCCTTATTCTTAGGCCAAATTACAGGGGGGGAACACATCCTCACGGCGGCCCCGTGAGGATATGTTCCCCCCCTTATTTTGAGAACGATGAGTGCTGGACTCCAGCTGTTTTTTTCCTGACTTCCTGGGGGTCTGTTCAGGTAGTGTGGCAAATTTGAACAGGTTCCCTCATTCCTAGGCCAAGTTACAGGGGGGGGAACACATCCTCACGGCGGCCCCGTGAGGATATGTTCCCCCCCCCCTTTATTTTGAGAACGGTGAGTCCTAGACTTCAACTGTTTTTTTTTTCTGTCTTCCTGGGGGTCTGTTCAGGTAGTATGGCAACTTTGAACAGGTTCCCTCATTCCTAGGCCAAATTACAGGGGGGGGGAACACATCCTCACGGGGGCCCGTGAGCAGAATTTTTTGTATGATTTATAGGCTAAAGATAGCAAACATTTAAAGCATTCTTTATGCACTGTAAACATCTGACATTGTCTTTTTCAGTTTGCAGAACATCTTCTTTCAAATGAAGAAATAGATTTCTCAGCAAAGGCACATGATATAAATACGTACAGGCTGCAAATTGCCACCACACTTCTATTAGAGACTGATAAGTAATATGCACCCAAGAGATGTTATTGCCACCCAAAGAATGGTCCTGACTGTGCTATCAATGCTATATACAACTCAGTTAAGTTTTACACAGGGAAGTACTATAGCAATTCTTCTGTCTTTGTTTTCACAGATGATTTGTCTGACCCCCTCCGTGAGTCGTCACCTTACCGTGGTGGAGGGGTTTGCGTGCCCCTATGATCCTAGGAGCCATGTTGTCGGGGGCTTCATGCCCCTGGTAGGGTCACCCATGGCAAACGGGTCCTAGGTGAGGGGCCAGACAAAGCACGGCTCACAGAAGCCCCTTATGATGAGTAAAATAAATGGACTTCGTTTTCCCTCGCCCGGACGCGGGTCACTGGGGCCCCCCTCTGGAGCCAGGCCTGGAGGCGGGGCTCGAAGGCGAGCGTCTGGTGGCCGGGCCTTCGCCCATGGGGCCCGGCCGGGCACAGCCCGAAAAGGAAACGTGGGTCCCCCTTCCCATGGGCTCACCACCTGTGGGAGGGGCCAAAGGGGTCGGGTGCAGTGTGAGCTGGGCGGCGGCCAAAGGCAGGGACCTTGGCGGTCTGATCCCCGGCTGCAGTAGCTGGCTCTTGGGACATGGAATGTGACCTCTCTGGCTGGAAAGGAGCCCGAGCTGGTGTGCGAGGCAGAAAAATTCCGACTAGATATAGTCTCCACGCACAGTTTGGGTTCCGGTACAAGCCCTCTCGAGAGGGGCTGGACTCTCTTCCACTCTGGAGTTGCCCACGGTGAGAGGCGTCGAGCAGGTGTGGGTATACTTATTGCCCCCCGGCTGGGCGCCTGCACATTGGGGTTCACCCCGGTGAACGAGAGGGTAGCCTCCCTCCGCCTTCGGGTGGGGGGGACGGGTCCTGACTGTTGTTTGTGTCTATGCACCAAACGGCAGCTCAGAGTACCCACCCTTCTTGGAGTCCCTGGAGGAAGTGCTGGAGAGCGTTCCTTCTGGGGACTCCATCGTTCTACTGGGTGACTTCAATGCTCACGTGGGCAATGACAGTGAGACCTGGAAGGGCGTGATTGGGAGGAACGGCCCCCCCGATCTGAACCTGACCGGTGTTCTATTATTGGACTTCTGTGCTCGACACGGATTTTCAATAATGAACACCATGTTCAAACATAAGGGTGTCCATGTGTGCACTTGGCACCAGGACACCCTAGGCCGCAGTTCGATGATCGACTTTGTAGCCGTGTCATCGGATTTGCGGCCGCATGTTTTGGACACTCGGGTGAAGAGAGGGGCGGAGCTGTCAACTGATCACCACCTGGTGGTGGGTTGGCTCCGATGGTGGGGGAAGATGCCGGTCCGACCTGGCAGACCCAAACGCTCTGTGAGGATCTGCTGGGAACGTCTGGCAGAATCTCCTGTCAGGAAGAGCTTCAACTCCCACCTCCGGCAGAGCTTTTCCCACGTCCCGGGGGAGGCAGGGGACATTGAGTCTGAGTGGACCATGTTCCGCACCTCCATTGTTGAGGCGGCCGACCGAAACTGTGGCCGTAAGGTCGTTGGTGCCTGTCGTGGCGGCAATCCCCGAACCCGCTGGTGGACACCGGCGGTAAGGGATGCCGTCAAGCTGAAAAAGGAGTCCTATCGGGCCGTTTTGGCCTGCGGGACTCCAGAGGCAGCTGACAGGTACCGGATGGCCAAGCGGAACGCGGCTTCGGCGGTTGCTGAGGCAAAAACCCGGGCGTGGGAGGAGTTTGGTGAGGCCATGGAGAATGACTTCCGGACGGCTTCGAGGAAATTCTGGTCCACCATTCGGCGTCTCAGGAGGGGGAAGCAGTGCAATGTCAACACTGTTTACAGTGGGAATGGCGTGCTGCTGACCTCGACTCGGGACGTTGTGAGTCGGTGGGGAGAATACTTCAAAGACCTCCTCAATTCCACCTACACGCCTTCCATTGAGGAAGCAGGGCCTGGGGACTCTGAGGCGGATTCTCCAATCTCTGGGGTCGAAGTCACTGAGCTACCTCCTCGGTGTTAGTTAAAAAACTCCTCGGTGGCAAGACCCCGGGGGTGGATGAGATCCGCTCCGAGTTTTTAAAGGGTCTGGATGTTGTGGGGCTGTCATGGCTGACACGCCTCTACAACATTGCGTGGACATCGGGGACAGTGCCTCTGGATTGGCAGACTGGGGTGGTGGTTCCCCTCTTTAAGAAGGGGGACCGGAGGGTGTGTTCCAATTACAGGGGAATCACGCTCCTCAGCCTCCCCGGTAAGGTCTATTCAGGGGTGCTGGAGAGGAGGGTCCGTCGGGAGGTCGAACCTCGGATTCAGGAGGAGCAGTGTGGCTTTCGTCCTGGCCGTGGAACAGTGGACCAGCTCTACACTCTCGGCAGGATCCTCGAGGGTGCATGGGAGTTCGCCCAACCAATCCACATGTGTTTTGTGGACTTGGAGAAGGCGTTTGACCGTGTCCCTCGGGAGCTTCTGTGGAGGGTGCTTCGGGAGTTCGGGGTGCCCAGCCAACTGATAAGGGAGGTTCGGTCCCTGTATCACCGATGCCAGAGTCTGGTCCACATTTCCGGCAGTAAGTCAGATTTGTTCCCAGTGAGGGTTGGACTCCGCCAAGGCTGCCCTTTGTCACCGATTCTGTTCATAATTTTTATGGACAGAATTTCTAGGCGCAGCCGAGGCGTTGAGGGGGTCCGGTTTGGGGACCTCAGCATCTCGTCTCTGCTTTTTGCAGATGACGTGGTGCTGTTAGCTTCTTCAGGCCGTGATCTCCAGCTCTCGCTGGAACAGTTCGCAGCCAAGTGTGAAGCGGTCGGGATGAGGGTCAGCACCTCCAAATCCGTGTCCATGGTCCTCGATCAGAAAAGGGTGGAATGCCCTCTCCGGATCGGGGATGAGATCCTGCCCCAAGTGGAGGAGTTCAAGTATCTTGGAGTCTTGTTCACGAGTGAGGGGAGGATGGAGCGCGAGATCGAGAGGCAGATCGGTGCAGCTTCGGCAGTAATGCGGACCCTGTACCGGTCCGTTGTGATGAAGAGAGAGCTGAGCCAAAATGCAAAGCTCTCAATTTACCGGTCAATTTACGCTCCTACCGGGCGGCTCGGTGGTGCACTGGTTAGCACGTCCGCCTCACGGTTAGGAGGGTGCGGGTTCGATTCCACCTCCGCCCCTCCCTGTGTGGAGTTTGCATGTTCTCCCCGGGCCCGCGTGGGTTTTCTCCGGGCACTCCGGTTTCCTCCCACATTCCAAAAACATGCTTGGTAGGCCGATTGAAGACTCCAAATTGCCCCTAGGTGTGAGTGTGAGTGCGATTGGTTGTCTGTCTCTGTGTGCCCTGCGATTGGCTGGCAACCAGTTCAGGGTGTCCCCCGCCTACTGCCCGATGACGGCTGGGATAGGCTCCAGCACGCCCGCGACCCCCGTGGGGACTAAGCGGTTCAGAAAATGGATGGATGGATTTACGCTCCTACCCTCACCTATGGTCACGAGCTATGGGTCGTGACCGAAAGAACGAGATCCCGGATACAAGCGGCCGAAATGAGTTTTCTCTGCAGGATGTCCGGGCTCTCCCTTAGAGATAGGGTGAGAAGCTCGGTCATCCGGGAGAGACTCGGAGTAGAGTCGCTACTCCTCCACGTTGAGAGGAGCCAGATGAGGTGGCTCGGGCATCTCATCAGGATGCCTCCTGGACGCCTCCCTGGGGAGGTGTTCCGGGCATGTCCCACCGGTAGGAGACCCCGGGGATGACCCAGGACGCGCTGGAGAGACTATGTCTCTCAGCTGGCCTGGGAACTCCTTGGGATCCCCCGCGATGAGCTGGATGAAGTGGCTGGGGAGAGGGAAGTCTGGGAGTCCCTCCGAAAGCTGCTGCCCCCCGCGACCTGACCCCGGATAAGCGGAAGAAGATGGATGGATGGATGGATGGATGGATGGATGGATGGATGGATGGATGGATGGATGGATGGATGGATGGATGGATGGATGGATGGATGGATGGATGGATGGATGGATGGATTTGTCTGACTTGTGCTTTGTTTGTGGGGAAGCTACACATGACACAGACAAGAGATGGTTAATTATGTCAGGTCCTTTTAACTAATGCATGTGATGATTAAGAAATATATTGAATTACACATTCGTTGTAAATTATTGTAAATGTGCTGCATTGTATGATGTTGCTTTTTTCTTTGTTTACCAGATTCAGTGTGATGAGTGTTGCAGGTGGTTCCATCTTGCATGTGTCGGGGAGCCTCCAACCGAAGGCTCTTTTTTGTGTACATGTACAGAAATTAAATGCTAAATATTTTAAGCTTGCTTGAAGACCATTTTGCTTTTTTTATTAATGTTTTTTTAGTTTTATTATTATTTAAAAAAATATATTCTTTTTTTCTTAATAAACTTTAAAGTTATTATTTTATGTATGTCATATGATTAAGAAACAAAGTTCTTTGACCAAAATAAGGCCAAAGAAATTGATAAAGTGCAGTAATAACGGTATCACTGCACAAATCATCAGAAAAAAACCCAGTTGGTGTCTCAGACTCACCGTTCTTAAAATAACGGTGTAATTTGGCCTAGGAATGAGGGAACCTGTTCAAATTTGCCACACTACCTGAAGACAGGAAAAAAAAACAGCTGGAGTCTAGGACTCACCGTTCTCACCGTTATTATATTGTTGCTTTTTGGTCAAGTGATTGAGTGTTCCGTCTGTACAACTGGTCTTTGAATGCACCCCGCTTCAAAGGCAGAACGCGGATGAATTTAAAGACATCAAATGAGAATAATCCTTTATAAAAATTAAAATTGACTGACGCAAACGTGAGTTCTTCATGTTTTTATTGAAAACATCATAGTGCTAACGCCGTACGACGCCGTACGGCATCGGTTTTTCGCTTTCCAAACAAGGCGTGCGCGCTCCCGCGGCAGGGGGAACAAAATCTCACGGGGGAACCAAATCGAGCACAACACCTGTTCTACGTACGCTGCTGACGTCAGCCTCGTCGTCAATTGCGGCCCCAATTATTCCACAGGTCTAGTATATAACTATATTGTAGATTTACCAAAGTACCAGGCAAGACGTGGGTTCGGTAACCGGCCCTTTATTTCACAAATCAAGAGCTCAACACATGAGCCAACAAACGCAAGCGCCCTGGATCGCTCTTGCCCCACCTGCTGCCTTAATGGCCTCACCAGACAATCGGAAACTACTGAAGTCTAACAACATACACGTTGCTACTCAAAATAAACTATATGTAAAATAACTATTACATAAATAAAAAGTTTATTGAATCATCTGTGTCACTCCAAATCATTAAATATCCCGACTCCGGAAGTCAGTGAATGGAACTCATTGTCAGTGAGGGTCCAATTATTCCACAGCCATAGTGCGTCCTCATGCGGTTTGACGTGAAAATAACATGTGATCAACGAAAGAGTGGAGCCTCGGTTTTCGAACGTCCCAGTTCTCAAACAAATCGGCATTCGAACAAAAAATTCGAGATTTTTTTGCTTCGGATGTCGGACGAAATTTTGGTTGTCGAACCTCGCGAGATGAGCCGAGAGGACCCGCATGCCAACTGACTCCGTTGATTATTACATTCTCGTTACTCTGAGGATTGTATGAACTCTAATCATGCCTCCAAAAGAAGCAAGTGGGAGCAGTAAAGCTGATCATGGCGAAAAGAGGAAAGTAGTGCGCAAAACGGTTGAATTTAAAAAAGAATTAATCGCAAAATATGAGTCCGGTGTGCATGTGTCAGAGTTGGCGCGGGAGTTTTGCATGGCAAGATCGACAATAAGCTCGATTCCTATGAACTTTGATACAGTACGTATACTGTGTTATCTTTCATGAGAATTTCTGCAGTTTTTTTTGGTTTTTGTTTTTTGAAATTAAGAAAGAAAATGTTTTTGATGTTTTTGCTGCACACGAACTTTAATACAGTACGTATACTGTATGTTATCTTTCATTAAAATTTCTGCAGTTTTTTTGTTTTTGAAATTAAGAAAACGTTTTTGCTGTTTTCTTTCACATGATCTTTGAAATGTTGTCTTTCATTGGTAAAAATAAAAAAAATGTTTTGATAAGCTTTTTTCCCCTCACAATTTAAAACGATATCTTTTACTATTAGAATGAAACACACAAGCGAGTTGCAACAGATACGGCAATACATTCCCCATCCTAGCCTACCCTATTAATTCAGTTTATTATTTATATTATTTATGCAGTTTATGATGTAAAGTAATGAAAAAATGCTTTAAAAAAAGCATTTTTTTTTGGCTTGGAAAGGATGAATCTTTTTCTATTATTTGTAATAGGAACCATGATTTGGAATTCGAATGATTCACTTCTCAAACAGCCTTCTGGAACGGCTTGAGGTCGAAAACCGAGGCTCCACTGTACTAGTAAGTAAGTAATGTATTAAAGATCAAGTAAAAATATGTGAAAAATGTTACATATAAGTCGCTCCTGAGTATAAGTCGCCCCACCAGCCAAACTATGAAAAAAACCGCGACTTATAGTCCAAAAAATACGGTAAATGAAAAACGTTGTCTTGCAATTAAAAAGAAAAAACAAGCAATTTCTAAATTAAATATTTTCCGAGATTTGAAGCGGATGATTTGTTATGTATGCTTTATTGGCAGTGAGCGGAGCCGAGCGCCGAAGCCCGGCAGGGCTGACACTCGAGCGCAGTGGCGCGGTACGCTTTCCACACGGTGGCACGGCGCTGACAAAGCGTGCCGCCCCCCCGCTTTTCCTCGGCCCGGTTGCGATTGATGTCCCCCACGCACAGCCAACCACCGTCCGCCGCCCGTGGGCTGACGGCCCACTTGGAGTGGTCCTTGCTGTTGTTATAGGGCGACAGGCCGCCCGGGGACAGGCGCGTGACGTCCAGCACCTTCCAGCCCGGGCTGCAGTCAGACGGCAGGATGCCTCCCGAGTGGATCCAGAACTGCACCAGGAGGTCCGAGCGCAGGGCGGGGGCCACCCATGACTGGTACAGGTCTACACCAGTAGGAGGAGGACAAAGGTTAGGGAAGGCGACAAAGTCAAACATTTCAGCGCTCTGTATGCATCTCAAATAGGAGCTGGAGGATGAGCTTGTCCTGGAGTTTGACCCTCTACTCGCAGCCACAATGGTGGACTTGTTTGACTCAAACTGATGTCCTTGTCAAACTGTACGATGCTCAATTAAACAGGCTTCAGAAGATAAAATTCTTAATTGAAATAAAGACTTCCCTATTTCATTTTGGTCAGACCTACATAACGGACGTCAAATGGCCGCTTCAAGTCAAGATGGATGACTTGGAACTTTTGGGGCCTGGCTTCTACAAGACTTAATTTGCGAGTCTGTTCAAGAACCAAATTCATGTTGCTGCATTAAACTGGCTTCAGCGGCTGACTTTAAAATAGAATCCATACTTGATTGCTATCCAGCCAAAGATGTCTGTTGAAACCAAAATGGCTGACTTGCTGTGTTAGCCGAAAATGCTTGAAAACCAGTTTTTGCCCTATTTTGCCTACCGCGGTCGAAGGCAGCTCCTTTGGCGAAGCTGACGAACGCGGCGCCGCCTTTAGATGTAAGTGTGACGCTGCGGTTGGTGGGTGGGGCCAGCGCACTGCTTTGATTGCATACGGCGGCCAGAGCCGGGGCCGCCGCTGCAAAGAAGGGCGGCACGTCGCAGTCATAGACGTTCGCCTGGTTGATCTGCAGCTGCTCACCTGCACGGAGAAAATCGCCACATGCGCTGACATTTTGCAGTGGTTCTTTTTCTTTGTCGGACGTCTGGTTTACCGATGGTGTGGAAGCGGTCCAGCGGGAAGCTGACGCACAGGAAGTTCTGTCCATAAGTGGCACCACTGTCGGGGAAGTGGTAGCGACCCGCCCGTTGTGCCGGGGGAAAGATGGGCGTGCTGTGGATGAGCCAAAAACCCTGTGTCTTGTCCAGCAGCACCACACCTCCACACCACAAAAGGCAACAAACGCACTCCAGTCACATCGCAGAAAAAGTCTGTTTGCCTCTCGAGTCATGCTAGGACTTAGCGTCACGCATTCGGCGAGAAATGAATTGGTTTGATGACATAAGTATCGTTGGTGAATGCGTGTCCCGATCACTAAACGTTCGAAGGCACATCGGCAAACGTGGTTCTCCTTGGCTAAAACGGGACTTGATTTGGGTATACTCGAGAGGCGTATCAACAAAAACGGCCATGGCTTTTTTGGGCAAGTGCGGAGCTCACCTTTGGTGTGTCCTCCTTTGTGGTTGTGCCCAAGCCCATCCTGGTCATTGTAAAGGATGTAGGCCACTCCTGCCTGCTGACAAAGAGGGCATTGTGGATTTGAATCGGGTTACCGTCGGACAGGCGAGCGAGCGTACTTGAGTCTGCCAGTAGAGTTGCGCCAGCGTCCTGCCCAGCGCTCCCATTGTGTCGTTGACGGTCCCCACGCCGGGTGTCCAGCCAGCGCCGCTCTCATCCAGCAGCAAGTACATTAGACCCGATGCCGTGCCATGCATCTTTGGCAACTTGTACATGTAAAACCTCAAGGGGAAAAAAAAGGCTGGAACTGCATTTGGCACGTAAGACCGGCTGACATCGACATTCATGTCGCTCAGATAGAAAATATTTGTCAAGTCTGCACGCGTGGGAAGGAGGCTCCTGCCGGCTCAGCTTGTCTGTCCAATTCCACTTTGAAATGAAGAAGAAACCCGTGTAAATGGCACCGTTGCATTACGTTAGAAATGGCAACGTGGTGGAAATCAAACATAGTTCCTAACTTGACTGACACTCAAAAGAGAGCTTGTTAGGAGGCTAGCGTGCGTCTTGGCAGTGAGAAAAGATAACGACTGACGCGCGAAAAAAAGCCATGGGCGGCCGTTATTTCGTTTTGGTTTGTTGAGTTGTCATTACCAGTCGACGGCGTCGCCCTGGTCGTTGTAACAACTTATTGGAGATGCTGGGCCCCCGTGCGGCAAGAAGGAACACAGCAGCAGCAACAGGGAGAACATCTGGAAAACGACAAATCCGACAAGACTCTTGAAAGAGGGACACTACCTCCATAGTACACGTGCGCGTGTTTGGTGGAGTATGCAGTGCTCCAGACAAAAGTGACAACCCTCTCAACCGAGGCTCGGCAAGTCAGCTCCTCGGGAGCCACTCAGAAGCCTGATGATTTGAATCGGTCGTGTCAAGGAGGGAAACTTGGAAAATGGGCGGACTTGCCTTGTGTTCCCGTCTTAACTTTACAGCTAAGGTTGGAGGTCGGCGCGCGAGGGAGGGCTGCTGTTCACAATTGACAATTGTAGGTCAGACACTCTGTAACACATTACGCAGTTTCAACATTGAAAAATAGGAAAATGTACCAGAAATGTTTTTAATGTATCACACGCATATTCAATACGAATGTGTACTGCAAGATGAAGATGACATGGAAAATGTACTGCGCTGGATTGGAAAAACGTTGGGCAAGACAATCACAGCAGTTGTAATGATATGAGCAAATGGAGATCTGCTTATCATTGTTTATGTGCGTGTGACATGTACCTCCGGGCAGCAGAGGGCGCTTGAATATTCCGAAAATGAACAGGACGAGAGAGACGTAAATGTTCCGGGCGGTATACTGTATGTGATGAAGCGTGTTGAAAGAAAGTAAAAGTTCTTCTTCCTCAATATACGGTTTGGTTATTGAGAACCCACAACGAAAAAACAACAAAGCAGTTGTCTCTTGCATATACAACACGCACGTGAACATGTCTCGGATTCTTAATGATGCTAAATAATCAACTTGACGCCCTTGCCATCACATAAATGATGTCAAAGTGACGCAGTAAAAATATCCTCTTACTTACAAGTAACTTTGTGCAGGTTGTAAGGCAGATATAAAGAAATATTTTGCATGAAATCAACTTGCGGGCGGCTCGGTGGAGCACTGGGTAGCACGTCCGCTTCACAGTTAGGAGGGTGCGGGTTCGATTCCACCTCCGGCCCTCCCTGTGTGGAGATTGCATGTTCTCCCCGGGCCCGGGTGGGTTTTCTCCGGGCACTCCGGTTTCCTCCCACATCCCAAAAACATGCTTGGTAGGCCGATTAAAGACTCCAAATTGTCCCTAGGTGTGAGTGCGATAGGCTCCAGCACACCCGGGACCCCCGTGGGGACTAAGCGGTTCAGAAAATGGATGGATGGATGGAAATCAACTTGCCTTGAAATGTGGTCGTTGGTCCTCCTGTAAGTTGTCCGGTGTTGCTTTTGGCTTACTGGCTACCAGGCACGTCATCGCATGCGTCACGTCACATGAATTCGTTCCACTTTTTGATAAACGGAACTTGTCCCCCCCGCCCCCTTTTTTTTCATTTAGTTTTTTTATTTTCGTTTTTGTTTTGGTCGAACTGCATGATGGAATGCGGAAAGTGTCCTCACTAAGGTTGAAATGCAGGTGCAATGAGCGAGGCGGCTCACTACCGCTACCTTGCGATGTCTTATTTTTTCTGTTTCCTTTTCAACCCCAAGCCACCATGTTCATTTTCAACATGTACGCGCCATTATTTTCTTTCCAACCTCAAGCCACAATTTTCATGTCAAATTTAACATGAACGCGCCATTACAATTGTGTACAACATAAACTTGATTTTTTTTTTCTCAGATTTGAAACGCACATGACTGAAAGGGGGAGTAGACGAAAGGGGAAGTAGACGAGTGTTTACAATTTCGGTTTCAAAATGTAGACGAGCGAGTGCAGAAGTGTCTTCACTAAAGCTTCACTTTTTAAAATATTTTTAAATCATGGAGATGATTTTATTGCTACATATGTTTTCTAATGCAATATGAACACTGACAATGGTGTGTCATTTCTTTTCACGTGAATAAGTAACGCTGTTATTCCCATCAATATATTTCAAATTGTTTTGTTCAGACAAGTAGAAATAGAATTTTTAGGTGTTACCTGCTGCTGAGAGACATGATGAATCTCATCGAAATCTTCCCTTCAATGTTAATTGTGTGTGTTATTTTGCACTGGATGTCAGTTTCCAGGTTCTTAACTGATGAATTTCGTCTTCTGTGACACAGCGGCCCGGTCGACGTCAAGCCTGACTTTTGTCACCAGCCGGTCAACAGATGGAGCAGTAGTGCCTCCCCAGCTGACTGCCAGCTGAGGACACGATGGTCCGAGGTTAGCAGGAAGCGTCGCATGGCTCGCCGCAAGCATAGGAAAGGCCGTTCCGCCGTGGATTCTTGACATCCTCCAGAAATCCCGCAGCGCTGAGACCTTTATCCTTTGCCAAATCTTTCTGCGTCATCTCCAAATTGCATTCCTCCAAACAAAGCGAGAGGCTCGGGTGCACTTTTGCTTTAATGAATTGCGAAGCAGAGAACGATCCCAGTTGTCAACCAACCCAAAAGCAAGCCTCGCCAGCAGACATTCAAGTAGGTTTGCAATTCGGTAAAAAGCAAAATCATATTGAAGCTCTGCCGTTGTCATCCTGGCGGTCGGTCGGTCGGTCACGTTTGCGGCATGCGCAGCGGTTCGGTCCTCTGCTCGTCCATGCGGCCCCCCTGGACCCTCAGAAGCAGAGAGAAAAAGTCGTCGTCGTCCATGGGTCCCGGGGCCCGGCTGCGCTGCTCCTCCAGCCTGCCTTGAGCCTACCGCGCCGGCACAAAGTACAAAGAGTGAGGCGCCTTCATGGGCTCCTCTGCCATTAGAATTTAGAGTAAACCCGAGTAAAAAGTCGTCGAGACAACACGCGACTTTGAAATCCGCCATCAGACCGGGGGCTGAGCGTGAATTCGCTCCCCTTCAAACTGTTCCCACCGGAGCTCAGAAGGACGAGACCAAAGTGGTTGGGGGGAGAGGTGTAGGTTTATCATGGCGAGCGTTTGGGCGCTCCGACCTGCGTGGTGAGAATCATGTTGTAGAGCTCCTCCTTGGCGCCCATCTTGGGCGCTCTCCTGGCCAAGGAGAGCTGCTTGAGGCTTCCTGGGAAGCTTTGGCCTTTCCGCTTGCCCCGCGGCGACCTCCGCAGCTGTGCCCGCTGCTCGTCTAGGCGGCGAGTCTGCACCCTGGCCACCAGCTCGAAAAACTCCTCACGCTGCAGCGACGTCATGGACGAGAAGATCACTGGCGGCAACACAGCGTAGGACCAGCTAGAACATTTTTGGCTGGGGAGAGGTCACTGCCTCTAAAAAAAAGAGGTTCCGTCACAGGCCCGGGGGTCTGTGTTGTGCACGTCTCACCCCTTTGCGAAGGCTTGGCGGCGTTGGGCTCGGAGTGGCATCGCCTCCTCATGCCACCGTCCAGGAGGAAAGAGCAGCGCTGGTCGTTGAGGCGCCGGCCCTCCTGCAACGTGCACAGCAGCTCGTACAGCGACTCCGGGAAGTCCGTCGGCAGCAGGACAGCCTGGTGAGAGCGTGGATGGACGGATGGATAAAAGCACTCACCCAGAAAGTATTCATTTGGTTACTGCGTCCTGAAAAGCGCGACATGTGTTGACGCTAACCTGTTGGGAATCCTCCACATACATCTCCAACACATGACAGTCAACATCTTGGCTTTCTTCCTCCTCATCTTTTAAAGTCTTGTCATCTTTGTTTGTGGCTTTGTCAGCAACTTCCATCCAGGCGGCGCCTTCAGCCATGTGCACGTTGGGATCTGTCTTGAGCCTTGCGGGATAGAGGACAAGCGGCATGAGGCGAGGTTGGCTGGGAGTGCCCCTCCAGATTTTGCGCAATGAAGCGGTGCCTTGAATGAATGTGAAAATGTGGCAAAGAGCATCCTCCTCAAGAGGTGATTTCTTGCAAGGCTTGGCACTCCATGGATTCTGCCTAGCGACATTTTGCTGTTTTCTGAGAAGTAACTTGACTTCCCCTTTTGACTTTCCGTCCCATCTCGCCCTGTCGATTTGTCTCGCAAACCAAGTCTGTGCGACATGCTTTTTTTTTGCTATTTGCTTTTAATTCTCTACCTGGTAGAGGAAAAGGTGTCAAACTCAAGGCCCGGGGGCCCCATGCGGCCCGTCACATCATTTTATGTGACCTACGAAGACAAATTTTGGCTCGAATTTGTGTCAATAATAAAATTGTTTTCACTTTTAAAAACTACAGATATTGCCAGCAATTTCTATTACCATTCATCTTTTTAAAATATTAGCAGTGATTACTAGTCTAGTTTCAAGTCAAGTCAAGTCAAGTCAAGTCAAGTTTATTTGTATAGCCCTAAATCACAAACAGTCTCAAAGGGCTTCACATAGAATGTTAGTTTCAATGTTAGTTATTCATCAGTTTGTTGTGTAGCTTATACTGTATATAATATAAGGCGTTCATAATGGCCCTCCGAAGGAAACTGAGTACAATGCAGCCCGCGACAAAAATGAGTTTGACACCCCTGCCCTACCATCTTTCCCCGTCCGTCCGTTCACTTTGGTGAGGGGTTGCTGAAGAAACTGTATTGTGAAAGGAATTGGCGTATTTTTGTTTTATTCTTTGCTTGGTTTCGATGGCACCCCATGAATTGTCACAGAACAAATTGAGTGTATGAGAGAGGAGTGTGGCGCCCAAAAGTGTTTGGGCATTCTCTCCGAGAAATAACTTGAGAGTGCACGTCTTGAAGGGTCACATTGCCCGGAGGAATTGCTAGCCGGCGCACCGCCGAGCATGAAGGCAGGCTCCTTGTCGTCTTATAGCTCGAGCTTTCTTGCAAAACACAAAGCGCCCAAGCAGGTCGCAGCTTGTCGCCTACCTTGCAAATGTTGCCAGCCGAAGGCAACTTTGGACATTCCTGCCTGCGTGGTCGAGAGAATGTCGAGTGAATGCAAGCTCACCTCTTTTCTTTCTGTGGCCTCTTATGGACCACAGCGGACCTTTACATCTTGTCAAAGCCTTGAAAAATGCAGAAACCTGTTGCCGTTCTTGTGCGTGCGTGTGAGAGAGAGAGAGAGAGAGAGAGAGAGAGAGAGAGAGAGAGAGAGAGAGAGAGAGAGAGAGAGAGAGAGACTGCGAGAGAGAGACAGCGAGAGAGACAAAGAGGCAGAGAGAGGCTTGCTTCAGTCGCGCTCTTGTGTTGTCCTCTTTCTTTCCCCTGCGCCCATCCGCCTGCCCATCCCTGTGCACCCCAGAACAGTATTCAAACAAAAGCAGAAGAGACAATCGCCCCTTCCGTGTACGCCTTCTCTTCGTCACCTGCAGCGCGGTTGGTGCGTCTCGGTGAGGTCATGAAGGCGTTGCGCTTCGGGGGAGCCGCAACTCCTCCAGTCGTGTTGAAACCGGCGCGTGCGCTTCTTGACGGCGGCACTGTGGTTTGGCCTCACTTCCTGTCGAAGAAACACCAAAAAGTTACAGTCAGACCTCGTACGCGTCATCGCAAAGTTAAGGAGTTAAGTAAAGTAAAGTACCCGGTTGTTCACTTGCAGGCCAAAGTGATTTGTATGTTTTACTTTTGTATTTGATGTTCATGTTTTGTGAACTTAAGTTTATATGTTCATTTGTCTCAGCAGTTCTATGGTGCGGCTGTGATGTAAAAGAAAGTTAAGCTCACAGTAAACATCAGTACCAAATAACTCGTCTCCTTTGTGAAGGTACTCGTGTTATAGTTTCAGTGTTGGAGTTCAAACTAGGCTTGCAGTTTCTGAATGTTGTGAAAATTTGCTTAAATGATTGAAGAGCAAAAAAAAAAAAAAAAAAAGCTTACAGCACCTGGTATTCCTAGGCAGTCTCCCATCCAAGATCCTGCGAACGGGATGGGGCTTTCTCAGGGTAGTATGGCTGCAAGCTCATAACTTAGCATTCTGTAGACACAATCGCCTCAAACCATACCAAGCAGCGGCGGTACTTGATGGCTGTTGTAAAAGTTTCCTTTCCCAATTGACGTGGAAAAAAAAGGCTTTCAGCACCTGGTATTCCCTGATGGTCTCCCATCCATTTCACAACCAGGTCCAAAATAGGCCTTCTTCCGAGACTTTTGGTGTTTCATGGAAACATGGCTATCATGAAAAGTTATTGACAGCTTTTTATGTGGTAGCACGAATTTGCTGTCGCGACCTACATTTTGCTGTATCAAAGTAAATGTCACGAAAAGGAGAAAACACTACATGGAAGCACAATGTGTTGAGTTAGGTTCTTTTACAAATACAGGACTGTCTCAGAAAATTTGAATTTTGTGATAAAGTTCTTTATTTTCTGTAATACAATTAAAAAAACAAAAATGTCATACATTCTGGATTGATTACAACACAACTGAAATATTGCAAGCCTTTTATTATTTTAATATTGCTGATTATGGCATACAGCTTAAGAAAAACTCAAATATCCTATCTCAAAATATTAGAATATCATGAAAAAGTATACTAGTAGGGTATTCAACTAATCACTTGAATGAGCTAGTTAACCCGAGCCTTGAAAAACACTCAGCTTGGTTCAGTAAACTAAATCACAAGTATGGAGAAGACTGCTGATCTGTCTGCTATCCAGAGGACCATCAATGACACTCTCCATCAGGAGGGTAAGACACAAAAAGAGCAAGCTGTTCACAGAGTGCAGTTTCAAAGCACATCCGCAAAAAGTCTGTTGGAAGGGGGAAATGTGGCAGGAAACGCTGCACAACCAAGAGAGATGGCTGCAGCCTTAATAGCATTGTGAAGAGGAGTCCCTTCCAGAATTTGGGGGATCTTCAAAGACAGTGGACTGAAGCTGGAGTCCAGGTATCAAAAGCCACTGTTCACAGATGTGTCCGGGAAATGGGCTACAATCACCTTATTCCCATGGTCTAGCCACTTCTGAACTCAAGACAACGGAAGAAGCGTCTGACTTGGGCAATGGAAAAGAAGCACTGGACAATTCCAGAGTGGCCCAAAGTCCTCTTTTCAAACAAAAGCAAGTTTTGTACTTAATTTGGAAGTCAAGGCGACAGAGTGGAGAAAGGCTGGAGAGAAGCAAAATCCAAGTTGCTTGAAATCCAGTGTGAAGTTCTCACAGTCAGCGATGGTTTGGGGAGCCATGTCAGCTGCTGTTGTTGGTCCACTGTGTTTCATCAAGTCCAGAGTAAATGCAGCTGTGTACCAAGAGATTTTAGAGTACTACATGCTTCCGTCTGCTGAAAAGCCCTATGGAGATGATGATTTCATTTTCCAACATGATCTGGCACCTGCCCACAGTGCCAAAACCACCAGTAAATGGTGTACTGACCATGGCATTACTGTCCTCGATTGGCCTGCCAATTCCCCTGACCTGAACCCCATAGAGAATTTGTGGGGTATTGTTAAGAAGCAGCCGAAAGACACCAGACCCAACTATGCAAATGAGCTAAAGGCTGCTATTGAAGCACCCTGGGCATCAACAACACCTCAGCAATGCCACAGGCTGATTGCCTCCGTGCCACACCGCATTGATGCAGTAATCCGTGCAAAAGGATTCCCAACCAAGTACTGAGTGCATTAATAAACATTTTCAAATGTTTGATTTTGTTTTGGTGTTTTAAATCTTTTTTTTAACTTGGTCTGAGGAAATATTCAAATTTTGTGAGATAAGATTTTTGAGTTTTCTTAAGCTGTAAGCCATACTCAGCAATATTAAAATAATAAAAGGCTTGCAATATTTCAGTTGATTTGTAATGAATCCAGAACGTATGACATTTTTGTTTTTTAATTGCATTACAGAAAATAAAGAACTTTATCACAATATTCTAATTTTCTGAGACAGTCCTGTACAGAATGCTCCTTTGAGTTCACAGGGAGCCAGGCTCTTTATTCACTGTACATTGTCTGCTCTCTAGCGGTAAAAAACGTGAACTACAATGCTATGGATGACGCCACACAATATAGGTTTCAAACTCGGGTTATAGTTTCAATGTCGGAGTTGAACCTAGGCTTGCAGTTTCCGAATGTCATACGTGATGGGTGTTGTAAAAAATGTCTTTAACGATTGAAGGAAAAAAAAAAAAAAACGTGCAGCATCTGATATTCCCAGGCCCGACCCTGCCTAGCTTCCGAGATCGGGCGTTCTCAGGGTCGTATGGCCGTATGCTGTGATTAGACTCATAATTTAGAATTTTGTAGACACAATTGCCCCTGAAAATTCATGCCAAGTAACGATGGTACTTGATGGCTGTTGTAAAAGTTTCCTTTCACAATTCCATCCATTTTCTATACCGCTTGCCCACACGGGGGTCGCGGGTGTACTGGAGCCTATCCCAGTCGTCATCGGGCAGTAGGCGGGTGAACACCCTGAACCAGTTGCCAGCCGATAGCAGTGCACACGGAGACGAACAACCATACGCACTCACACCAAGGGGCAATTTGGAGTGCTCAATCGGCCTACCAAGCATGTTTTTGATAAGTGGCAGGAAACGAGTGCCCGGAGAAAACCCACGGGGAGAACATGCAAACTCCACAGA
Source organism: Syngnathus floridae (assembly GCF_059516105.1). NCBI lineage: Eukaryota > Metazoa > Chordata > Actinopteri > Syngnathiformes > Syngnathidae > Syngnathus > Syngnathus floridae. Next base: position 13,831,032 of record NC_142422.1, read on the forward strand.
GGGAAGGTCGGAGGTGGAATCGAACCGGCACCCTCCTAACTGTAAGGCGGACGTGCTAACCAGTGTCCCACCAAGCCGCCCCGTGAAACCTAGCTGTATTTTTAGATTTTGGGGGTAATTGTATTTAAGCATTTACATCTGTCACGTGCCTGTGTCACCTGACTTCCAGCCACGCCCCCAATCAAGGCAATCACTAGCACCTGCCACTGCTCGTTAGGTCAGCTCCGTGTAAACCCTGTGAATCATGCCAGTGACCGTCGATTCGTCTCCTTACCTTGCCCGTGTCGCTCACTGTGCCCTGCACGAACGATTCCCGTTGCCGACTTTCCCCGACTCGACTCGACTCACCTTGCTCACTGCCTGTCCTTGACCACGCTCTGATCGCCGCCTGCCTCGACTACCTGCTTACTCCCGACCACGACTACGCGCTGCACTCTTAACACCTGTTGTGCTCGATTTGGTTCCCCCGTGAGGATTTGTTCCCTCTGCGGTGGGAGCGCGCACGCCTTGTTTGGAAAGCGAAAGACCGATGCCGTACGGCGTCAGCACTATGTTGTTTTCAATAAAAACATGAACACACGTTTGCGTCAGTCAATTTTAATTTTTAGAAAGGATTATTCTCATTTGATGTCTTTAAGTTTATTTGCGTTCTGCCGTTGAAGCGGGGTGTATTCAAAGACCAGTCGTACAGACGGAACACTCACTTTGAAGGAATGGGTTCGAAATACAAAAAAATCCTGCCAAGCTACACAAACAGATATGCTCAAACCTCATTGAATAAAGTACACAAGCAGACAAGTATATTCACATATTAAATCAATAAAAGAAACATTTTTGCGTAGGAAGGGTACTTTTTGTGTGAAGGCGATGGCCTTCACACATGTTATTCTACACCATTCTCTATTATTATTATTAGTGTGAAGGTGAAGACCTTCACACTATTGTTATTGCTGTTCTTTATTATTAGTGTGAAGGTGAAGACCTTCACACTATTGTTATTGCTGTCCTTTATTATTATTATTATTAGTGTGAAGGTGAAGACCTTCACACTATTGTTATTGCTGTCCTTTATTATTGTGTGAAGGCGATAAGTCGCTCCTGAGTATAAGTCGCCCCCCCACCCAAACTATGAAAAAAAAACGCGACTTATAGTCCGGAAATTACGGTACTCTGCTTATGTATTTTGTATTGTGGTTTTGGTTAAGTACTGAGCACTGAAGTTCAAAATGCAGGTGTCTTTTCTCATGCCAGATGACAAAATAACTTATACCTGATCTCATACAAAAGAACCATCCAGGAGCAAATGATTTGTGTAGCGCACACCCATTCTCAATTGTGCATTCTTTGTAGTGTTGAAGTTTGGTATAGCACACACCCATTCTCAATTGTGCGTTCTTTGTAGTGTTGAAGTTTAGTATAAAGTTAAATAACATTAAAAATATTATGATCAATTATCATTAGTACTACAGTTGTGCATTGTGACTACTGTATAATTAAAAGCTGTTTTTGACTAGTTAGGAAATATTGACTTTCAATATCGGCACCGTGACTTAATCTGGTCGTGATGATGTTGAAATCTCATCCCAGTTTTGTCACTTTTTTCCTTCTTGCTCGATTATCCTAGTATGTCATTGTAAAAGTACGAACCAATTACATTTGTAGTATATTGAGCTAGCACTGTCTCCCTGTATGTGTGCAATGCTAACACCTTGATCAATGCCTCATTTTTTCCATCTTGGTATTTTCAACTCAGTATTTGTAATCATAAAATACATTCAAAGCATTGTGGAAATGTCACTTAATTATTTTTTCCCCTTTCTGTTTTTTCTTCCCCTGCAGGACACAACTCAACTTTCAAGGTTAGGCATGATTCAGTCAGACAATTTTATGTTATCATCATTATAAAGCGATTGTATTTCAAGTTCCTGTGATGATAGTTTTGAAACCGTGATTAAATTTGGCCACTGTTTCTGTATTTTAGTCAATGGTTTGTTTAATTTTGATTACTATGCTTATGTATTGTTATTGTGCTTTTGGTTAAGTAGTGAGCACTGAAGTTCAAAACCTAGGTGTCTTTTCCCATGCTGGATGACAAAATTACTTATACCTGATCAGATACAAAAGAAGCATCCAGGAGCAAATTATTAGTTTAGCATTCTTTTATGTTATAATTGGGGTCACTGTTACCATTTACATTGGTACATTGAGGTAACATTGTATACTGTAGGTTAGACATGCTTACGCCATAATCAAAGTTTCATTTTCTCCATCTCATAAACTCTAGTGCGACAGAAACCATCACTGTACATCAGGGGTCACCAACCTTTCTTAAACCGAGAGCTACTTCCTGGGTACTGATTAAGGCAAAAGGGCTACCAGTTTGACATACACTTCTGAAATAGCCAATTTTCTCAATTCGGCTTTCACTGTGTTATTATTGTCATTTGCAGTTAACATGTAAGTGTGATTTTAACAAGAATAGCAGAAATACAGTCAAACCTTGGTTTTTGACCACAATCCGTTTCAGAAGGCGGTTCGAGAAGCGAATCGGTCGAATTCCGAATCTATTTTTCCCATTACAAATAATGGAAACATTTTTAATCCGTTTCAAGACAAAAAACCCGCGTCTTTTTTAAGCATTTTTTCATTTGCGCATATTTGTCTGATCGCTCAAATGCAGCGCACCGCCGAACGCGCAACCGTAGCGCGTCGCCCACCGCGCAACTGCACCGCGACGATCGCATTATTGTGACAGAGCCGTCGCTGAAATTTAGAAAATATTTTTAAAGTCCTGATGTACGTAGTTTCCAAAATTGAAGTGGACCTAAGTGCGCAGGGAGCTTAATTTTGTCCGATCGCGCAGCTGCAGCGCACCACCGAACGCGCAACAGTAGCGCATCGCCGACCGCGCAACTGCACCGCGCTGGTCGCATTATTGTGACAGAGCCGTGGCTAGAATTTAGAAAATATTTTTAAAGTCCTGATGTACTTTCCAAAATTTAAGTGGACCTCAGTGCGCAGGGAGCTTAATTTGGTCCGATCGCGCAACCACAGCGCGCCGGGTGCTCACTGTCGCATTGCTTTAAGAGCGTCTTTGTGTTTTAGGATGGCTTTACTGCTCTCACTTGCTTTCTTTGGAGGCATGATTAGGGGTTAATACAATCCTAAAAGTAACGAAAATACAATAACAACGGAGTCAGTCGGCATCCGGGCGGCGCGGTCGGGTTTTCTCGGTTCCTCCCGGCTCATCTCGCGAGGTTCGACCTCCGAATTTTGTTGGACAACCGAAGCCAAAAAATCTCGAATTTTTTTGTTCGAATTCCGATTTGTTCAAGAACCAGGACATTCGAAAACTGAGGTTCGACTGTAAAATAAATAGATGCAGCTCACTGACAAGTGCCGCTATTTGAGCTAATTTTGGAATAGTCCTGCGGGCGACTCATGCGGTCCTCACGGGCGACCTGGTGCCCGCGGGCACCGTGTTGGTGACCCCTGCTGTACATCATTACATTGTGCCATAATATTTTCAAGATGTGCTTTATCACCCACAAATTCATTTGTACCACATTCTTTTCACTAATAAGCCTCTTGTATACAAGTTAAAACTACAGTTAAAACAGTTTTGCGTCTGATTTTTCCGATGTTTATGTAATGTCTTCTTTTAATAAATAAATTACTTAATTAAAATGTACTTTTGCTTTGAGTTAGTTGTAAATTCAAAGCATGACTCATTACATTGTAGATTATTGCTATTTGTTCTTTTTTTCCTGCAGAGCTCCATGACCTGTGGTTCTGCGACGCCCCATGGACCTGTAGTTCTGTGACGCTCAGGGGACTTGTGGCTGACCCCGTGTACCCTCTCTTGTGGCCATCACTGTACATCATCACATTTTATTTCCTTGCTGCTATTGTAACTATTGTGCCGTAATATTTTCACGATGTGCTATACCACCCACAAATTCATTTGTGCCACATTCTTCTCACTAATAAGCCTCTTGTATACAAGTTAAAATTACAGTTAAAACAGTTATGCATCTGATTTTTCCAATGTTCATGTAATGTCTTCTTTTAATAAATAAATTAATCAATTATCATGTAATTTTGCTTTGAGTTAGTTGTAAATTGAAAGCATGAGTAATTACATTGTAGATTATTGATATATATTTTTTTTTTCATGCAGAGCTCTGTGACCTGTGGTTCTGCGACGCTCCGTGGATCTGTATTTCTGCGATGCTCTGTGGACCTGTAGTTCTGCGACGGTCCAGGGACCTGTGGCTGACCCCCTATACCCTCTCGTGTGGCTGCTCTATCTTTTGTCTTCTGTCTTCCTTCTATCTCACATCCTTGAGAACCTGACATGCCGAGGAAAGGAAGGCGATCCCAGGCTGTAAAGTTGAGCTGGGAGCGACGTGCCAAACGTCGAAGCTCCCCTTCACCAGTTACATGCAGTGATCCAACCTTACCTACCTGGCATAATGACTACGAACGTGCAAATACTGCACTTTTTGAAACTCCTGACACATGTGCCAATACTGCACTTTTTGAAACTGAACATGGCCTTGAGCCACATTTTGAAACTGAACATGGTCATGATCCACACTCTGAAACTGACAAACGTGGCCATGATCCACTTTGTCAAACTGAACGTGGTCATGATCCACACTTTGAAACTGACGAACGTGGCCATGATCCACTTTGTCAAACTACTGAACATGCCCTTAATGCACATTTTGAGATTGATCATCACCATGCCAATATTGCACAATTTGAGACTGATTCCTGTGACACTGGGCCTGACATTCCCGCTGCAGCCATGGCTTCTGTGCAACCTCATTTGGTAACGTATGTGTTGGCATCTCACAGCCAAGCTCATCCGAGATATGGAGAATTCAGAAACAGTCAATGTGTGGCTAACTCTGTTACATTTCTGGCTTTCTTGCAGGAGTTCAATCACCTGACCAGCTCTGACCTTGATGCTGTTCTTAATGTTGGCAATGAACTGTATACATGTACTGTTGCTGCATTGGAAGCCCAAGGATGCTTCTTAGACAGATTTCTGACGGCTGATGAACTTCCAGGGATTGTGCCTGGTTTTTCTAAGCAACATGTCTTAATAAAGAGTCAGGCAATGGGTGGTTTGTTCACCTCTTTCTACGGAGATGAGCTGTTTCTGAACCTTCGTGACAGACTCCAGTGCTTGACCTCAGAGGTCAATTATGCGCTTCTGATTATGCGCTTAACGTGCATTGCTGTTTTGCGAGACCACCAAGGCAGGTATGGATTTTTTGATCCCCACTCTAGAGGACGAGATGGCCTCCATGCTGACAATGGCACAGCGGTCATGATGCTCTTCACATGTCCGACCTGATCGATAAGTTGACGGAGGTTTATACAAGCTTGAGATGCTTTGGTAATGAGCCGTATGAGCTTGTACCAATTTGCTTTGAACCTGTTGAAGTTCCCGTAAGTAACCATGAGATGACGCCATGTACACAGTTACCTCCCGTGATGAACATCGATGACGCTGCCGCAAGCAAACCTGTTGCTGAGATTGTCTCATGTGTTGAGACGAGCGAGACTACACAGTGTTCAGGTGAACGTCATTACCAAGAATTTATCGATAACGACAGTGAAGTGGTTTTCCCAACAACAGGTAAACAGCTGCCAAATGTGTCAAAAATTACGAAATCTAGTAGGAAAAAGTTCCAACGACAAATGCACAGGAAAAGTTAAAAGAAAAATCTGAAGTGAGACGTAAAAAACAGGAACTAAAGAGAATGATGAAGAACTCTAAAGAGAAGGAACAGTACAGTCAAAATGCAGAGGTAAGACAAAGGAAATTGGATTATATTACAACCCATTATCAACAGGACAAGCATTTTTGTTCCAAACAAAAGTCCTATTTTACACAACGTTGTCAGACGGATCATGAGTTTAAGAAGAAAAACCGTTCCCGTTTCTCACGTCGTTATAGGACAGATGAGTGTTTTACGATGAGACGACGCGCTTACATTACAGAACGTTACCGTGACGATGTTGGGTTTAAGAACAGACAGCGTTCTTACATCACAGAACGTTACCGTGACGATGTTGGGTTTAAGAACAGACAGCGTTCTTACATCACAGAACGTTACCGTGACGATGTTGGGTTTAAGAACAGACAGCGTTCTTACATCACAGAACGTTACCGTGACAATGTTGGGTTTAAGAACAGACAGCGTTCTTACATCACAGAACGTTACCGTGACGATGTTGGGTTTAAGAACAGACAGCGTTCTTACATCACAGAACGTTACCGTGACGATGTTGGGTTTAAGAACAGACAGCGTTCTTACATCACAGAACGTTACCGTGACGATGTTGGGTTTCGAAACAGGCAGCGCTATTACATTACACGCCGTTATTTAAACAACCCTGAATTCCGATTCAAACATCAGGAAATCATGAGGCGCATAATGAAAACAAAGTCTGATTCACTGAGGACTAAAACAATACGCAGAGTAAGTACGATTTTACAAAAATACAAAGTCATAAACCAACTATGTAGGGAGCGAAATGACTGTGTGATTATGAAAACTGTTGAGCTATTCAAAGCCCAAATCAAGAATGGCCCCACATTTGTCTGCACTGTTTGCCACAGAGCATTGTTTCCGAACCAAGTACGCCCTTGTCAACGTAGCTTTTATAAGAAAAACAGGCATGTTGTTGCAAGTTGTCTCACGGGACAATTTGTCCATATTTGTGATGATGAATGTCAGGCCTCGTGCAGCGTACCAGCTGAAAGAAAACTGGAGTGGATATGTCACACTTGCTTTAGTCACCTCAAAGATGGTAAAATGCCTGCACTTGCTCTAGCCAACAATCTCACACTCTCTGATATTCCAAAGGAACTGAGTGGATTGAACATACTGGAGAGACACCTCATTTCAAAATGCATATCATTTGCCAAAATCGTACCTCTTCCCAAAGGTCAACAACGAGCCATTCGTGGAAATGTGGTGTGCGTGCCATCGGAAGTACAAGAGACGGTCAATGTCTTGCTGAGACTAAGAAGTAAGTCACAGATGTTGAGAGTGAAACTGAAGAGACGGCTTTGCTACAAAGGCCATCAGTTTTTTCAAACTGTCACTTGGTCCAAGCTAATGAGTGCTCTGATGAAACTGAAACAAGTTCATCCACAGTACAGAAACATAACTATTCGCGACGATGCGGACCTTTGCGACCCAACCCTCACTGATGATGAGAGCAGCTCCGATGAAGCGGAAATGAGCGACAGTGAGTACAATGAGGAAGCTCTGGAGGAGATATACAGATTTGAGAGTGATGCTCTGTGTGGGATGAACAGTGACTCACAAGATGACAACAGTGGTAACAAACAGCAACAAGAAAATGCGGAAGACGGTGATCAACCAAATGGTGGAGTGATACTTGAATCATGTCTCCAACCAAATGATGTGTCCGAGGAAATTATGAGTTTTACAGAGGGCATTTACTGTGTTGCTCCTGCAGAAAGAAACAACCCAGTAAGCTTTTTCAAGACTCCCAAACTTGAGGCCATGGCTTTTCCAGTGCAGTTTCCCACTGGTCAAAACACCCTTGATGAAGAGAGAGCAATAAAACTCACACCAAGCAAATATTTCAAAACGCGTCTGTGTTGTGTGGATGAACGTTTTGCTCGAGATACAAACTACTTGTTCTTTGCCCAGTTTGTGACTGAAATTTACCAGGCAACGTCGAGCATGACAATACAGCTACGCAAAGGTAAGCCTTTTACCAGGGATGGTCGAAGGATAAACAATGCCATGCTTCAGGACAAACGTGAAGTTGAGAAATTGGTGCGCAGCAAAGATGCTGTCCGATTCATGACACCACTGAGAGGTACGCCAGCCTATTGGGAGAGAACCACCAAAGATCTTTTTGCAATGATCCGACAGCTGGGCACACCCACGTTCTTTTGCACATTTTCTGCTGCCGAAATGCGTTGGGAAGAGGTCATCACTGCCATCAAAGCGCAACAAGGTGAAGTAGTGAATTTTGCCCAACTTGACTGGGCAACCAAGTGTGTGATTCTATGCAGCAATCCTGTGACAACGATGCGCATGTTTGACAAACGTGTGGAAGCTCTGTTCAGAGATTTGATCCTCTCTCCGGCGCCACCGATTGGTGAGGTCGTCGACTACTTTTACCGATTAGAGTTTCAACACAGAGGAAGTCCTCACATTCATTGCCTCATATGGGTTCAAGGTACCCCTGTATTTGAGGAAGCCTCAGATGGAGCCATCTGTCATTTTGTGTCTCGCTACATCTCGGCTGAGCTGCCGGACCCACGGAAGGAACCGGAATTGTACAAAAAGGTCACAGAGGTTCAGATGCACAGCAAAAGTCACTCCAAAACGTGTGTCAAACACCAAGGTGCAAATTGCCGCTTTGGATTCCCCAAACAACCGTGCGATGAAACAATGATCATCAGACCTGCGCCCGTCGACGACGACAATCGAGATCAACACAAGGAGAATCGGTTGGCGTCAAATGCCAAGCTTGTTCCCGTGCTAAGTCTGCTGAATGAGCCTGAAACGTCATCCCTGACTTTGCCTCAGCTACTGGCGAAATGTAAGCTCACCGGTGACGAGTACATGAACTGTTTGCACATGACGGCCTCATCGAGTTCTGTCGTGCTTAAGCGAGAACCAAAAGACTGCTGGGTCAACAACTACAACCGCCATTTGCTTCTTGCCTGGGATGGAAACCTGGACATCCAATACATCCTGAATGCCTACTCTTGCATCGCATACATCTGCAGCTACATCAGCAAAGCTGAACACGGTTTGAGCCAACACCTGAAATCGGTTATCGAAAACTCCCGCAGCGAAAATGTCAACGAGAGCGATGAAATGAAGCAAATTATGCAAGCGTACTCCAAGAAAAGAGAAGTGAGTGCTCTGGAATGTGTCGCACGCGCATGCGGCTTGCATATGAAACAGTCCTCCCGCAGTGTGGTATTTGTACAAACGAGTGACAATGCGCTGAAAATGAGTTATCCTCTCTCACTCCTTGAGGGCTAAACGCAGGAATCTCATGAAGTGTGGATGACTGGCCTGCCAGACAAATACAAATGCAGACCTCAAACAGAGGAATTTGAAGTAATGTGCTTGGCTGATTTTGCATCAACGTGCAGAATTGTTTATGGCAAACAAGTCAAAGGTAAGAATGTTTTGCCTCTTCTGAACGACATGGGGTTTGTCCAGAAAAGAACAGAAAAACCTGCGGTCATCAAATACTGCAAATACTCAGAACAAAACAATCCGGAGGAATATAACTGCGCCTTGCTCAAGCTGTACCTGCCTCATTGTGCTGATTGCCAGTTAAAATCTGAACGCTGTCCCGCATATCAGTTGTTTCATGATCACGCCTGTGTACAGTTACCATATAACGACTCTGTGGAGCGTGTGTGCGAAATTGTCAAAAGGAACAGAGAAAGGTATGAGAAACACAGTCGAGACATTGACAATGCCATCCAAGAGGTGGAGGACAGTGGGCTCGTCATAAACGAACGGTGCCACCTGGCTCCCGAGAGTGAGTTGCAAAGACTCGAAAGCGTTGAGGAAATCAACGCAAGAGAGGACCCAAATGACAACGTGGAGGAAAATGTCCCGGACTATAACGTCAGGTCCGAAACAACACAAATGTCCATCGTGACAGAGGCTGCTGCCATCGATCCCGCAGTGTTACGCGACATGTATCGTAACCTGAACCGAAAGCAAGCGTCTGTCTTCTACAAGGTCAGAGATTGGTGCATAAAACGTGTGTGTAGCTCAAAGCCAATTGAGCAGTTCTTCGACCACATCAACGGTGGCGCCGGGACCGGCAAATCGCATCTGATCAAATGTATCCACGCAGAGGCTACCAAAATACTGCAGAGACTACCACGACTGGCTGAGGAGGCCGACATTTCCAAGCAAACGGTTGTTCTCGCAGCTTTCAATGGCACGGCGGCATTCAACATTTCTGGGACAACTTTGCATTGTCTACTCAAACTGCCGAGAAGTCTCAAACCCCCGTACCACGGCCTGGGCAATGAACTGGACGAAGTCAGAGCCGAGCTGTCGATCGCCGAAATACTCATCATCGATGAGATTTCCATGGTGTCAAAAGACCTCTTTGCCTACGTGAATGCCAGGTTGAAACAAATCAAAGGAATCAATTTACCTTTTGGTGGCATGTCTGTTCTTGCTGTTGGAGATTTCTTTCAGCTCCCTCCCGTGAGACAGTCCAAACCTCTATGCGTGTACGATCCCACTCGGCTGGACCACTGGCGTGACAACTTCAAAAAGATCACGCTCACCACCATCATGAGGCAGAAAGATGATGTTGTCTTTGCTGAACTGCTGAACCGACTCAGGGTCAAAGAAAAGTCTGATGAACTGTCGGAGCTGGACAGAGCTCTCCTTGCGACAAGGTACACTTCCCCAGAAATGTGTCCAAAGCATATTCTGCATGTTTTTGCCACCAATGAACAGGTGGATGGTCATAACTCTGCCATGCTGAATCTGCTTCATAAGGACATTGTGCAAATTGACGCAGATGACTACAAGAAAGACAAAGGAACTGGCAGAATGGCAAGGCAAGCTTCCCCTGTGCAAGGCGCTAAGAATGAGCTCCCGGACTCAATCAAAGTTGCCTTCGGTGCTCGTGTTAAGATCACACGCAATATTGATGTTCAAGCAGGTCTGTGCAATGGGATGTTTGCAAAAGTTGTCAAATTGGTAAACTATCCAAATGAAGCACGTGTCCAGAAACTTGGGTTGGAACTCGATCATGTGAGTAAGACAGCACGTGCTGCCAACCCTGTGTACATTGACAGACAGAAGGAGAAGCTGAAGAAGGCTGGAGTGGTGCGCCGACAGTTTCCCATTAAGCTTGCTTTTGCCTGCACGATCCATAAGGTACAAGGCATGACAACATCAGAGGCTGCAGTTTCGCTGAAAGGTGTTTTCGAACACGGCATGGGGTACGTAGCTCTGAGTAGAATGACTTCGCTCAGTGGTCTGCATATTCTGCATATGGATGAGAGAAGACTTCATGCAAATCCAGAAATCACTGCTGCTCTTCCTGAGATGGCAGAGGATTCTTTGGAGAGCGTAATGCCCCTCCTTCACGTGATGCCGTCGGTAGATCGGGCAAATCACCTGGTTGTCATCCATCATAACACTGAAGGGCTGTCTTGTCACGTGCAAGATGTCGTGTCTCATCACGAACTGCTTTTTGCTGATGTTTTGTGCTTCACAGAGACACACCTCCAAGGATCAGTGGCCGATGGACATGCTGGCTTGGAAGGCTACACGATGTTTCACAGGAACCGAAGTGATTCTTACACAAACTGTCCTGACTTGGCAACAAAACTTGGTGGTGGCGTAAGTATTTGTGTCAAAAGTCACATCGCAGCCCAGGAAAAGAAATACATTCAGGGTGTGACCGACATTGAATTTGTTGTGGTGAAACTTGAAGGTCCCCTCAATGTGTTGATCGCTGCCGTTTACAGGCCTCCAGGCAACAGTCTGCGCACTTTTCTGCGGAGCTTGGGAAATCTGTTGCGGTACCTTGAAGTAATGGACCATCATCAGATCTTGGTATGTGGAGATTTTAATGAAGATATGCTATCTGCCTCATTCAAGCCCATTCTTGATTTGTTTCGCTCAAAAGGTTACACGCAACTCATAACCACTGCTACCACTGACAAAAACACATTGCTTGACCTCATTTTTGTCTCTCGACCTCAGTGTGCTCTTCATTCAGGTGTCCTGCAAACGTACTACAGCTATCACAATCCTGTTTTCTGTGTTTTGACCACTGAAAGGTAAGTCTCAGCTAAATCATGCGGTTCAGCATTTTCAAAAACAACAAGGATGGAAATCGAAACGTGAATGGTGTCGTAAGTGTATAATAATAGTGGTGGGATGCGGTGGGTAATTTGTTGACTTGAGGAGAGTTGGGATCCGGAGTGGAGGTGTCTCATTACTTGACCTCTTTTTCTTTCTCTCGACCTCTGTGCTCTTTATTCAGGTGTCGTGCAAACATACAGCAGCTATCACAATCCTGTTTTCTGTGTTTTGACCAGTGAAAGGTAAGTCAAATCTAATTCATGTGTTTCAGTATTTGGAAAAACAACGAGTACAGAAATCAAATGGCGTAAGTGTATATAATATTAGTGGTGGAATGTGGTGGGTGATTTGTTGACTTGAGGTGAAATGGGATCTGGGGCCAAGGTGGCTCAGAATGGTAAACGTAATGTTGGCATTAGGCAGAAGCCTCACAATTTCCACATAGAAAATAACTACCAACCCATGTGGATAGAGATAGCTGCGAAAACAGCTTTATACTGATAATATAAATTGGTGGCAAACAAAATGAAATCCACCCCAATTTTGTACACTAAGGTTTCTGCTTGATGCTAGCAATAAACCTGTTGCCTGGCTGGCATTACAAATTGAGAAAACATTGAATTGGAAAGTAGTTATCGATGGCAAAGGTTTGCTTGACACGAGAAGCATGCTGCAGAGTGAGTGAAGGGGAGACGGAGAGGAGTGGTCTTTTTAACTTGGATTAACTATTATCATTTTTAAATGGTCCCAGGTAAATCATGTAAGAGTGATAAATGGAAACAAACAGTGAGTAAAGCCATACATGAAACTGTGATTAAAAAGTATCATGAGTAAAGGTGGTCATACATGTAAAGACAAGGAGAGTTGATGTAGCTGAACTCATGTCTTTGGTGGTAAGTTGAGGATGGGCCTGTATGTTGAGATGGAATGGGGGTTGGTGTTGACTCAAGTTCAGTTAAGGGAAGGCCAAGGCTTTTTAAAATTTCTACAAGCCTTCCCTTAACTCGATGTAACTTTTTAAAATTGTAAACTTTTTAAATTTTTTAATTAGCTTTCAAAAAGCCTTCCCTTAACTCAAGTTGATTTAAGTTTTTAACTTGTAACATTTTTAACTTCTTAAAGTTTTAACTTCTTAAATTTTTAACTTTCGAAATTTTTAAATGTGGAAACTTTTACATTTTTTAAACTAACTTATAGATGAGTTAAGGGGAGACTTTTTAACGTTTTACATTTTTTGATTTCTGATTTTACAATCACATTTTAAAGATGAGTTCTAGATGAGTTCTAGGAAGGCCTTTTAAACTTTATTTATTTTTAATTTTTTCACATTAATTAATTGATTTATTTATTATAATTTTTCTGCGTCATAATCATGAGGCGAGAACAGAAAACAGACGAGGTAAGTTTCTCATCATTAGACATGTTTTATCCGTCTTTCAAAAGACAGTAAATGCTGATATTTCACTCTTCTGTATTTTAACAGTTTCTTTTATCTGGCGAAAGCAGCTCATCCCAGAATTGAGGCCAGAGGTCGGCATGACACATTACTTTATTGTAATGTAAGTGTAGAAAGTCAATGTTTGTTTTTTTAGTTTTTCATGTCGCCTGTGGCTCCACGTGCTCCATTTGTCTAGACAGGAGCTCGGCCACCCTGGGAATCAACCTTGATGAGAACCGACCTAACAGACCAAACAGAACTACTTTATAGGCTTTCTTGTCGTCACAGAGGGCAACAGTTGCATCCTTGTGCTGGCCTTGCATGGACAACGTGCCATCAGGTGCACAAGTCCAGCTCCTTGCACGAACATCACTCCTTATTGCGATGACTTATCCGCGAATCATTTTTGTCACCATTCTGAAAAAGCAGCTCATCCCAGAATCCAGGCCAGAGGTAGGCATGACATATTACTTTATTGTAATGTAAGTGTAGAAAAGGAAAGTATTGCATTTGAATGTATTGTAATTCATAGCCAAGGTTGTATAAGCCCTCTGCAGAATCATACATTTTTAATCAATTTTCTTGGATTGTCCTTTTTTCTCCACAAAGACCTTGAGCATGCCAAAACATTCATAATGGACCAATGACTCCCAAACCAAGGTGGCAAGAAGCGGACTTCTCATTCTTTTGTGAGTAGCCCACAAGACGATTGTCATGAAAGACCCTCTTTAAATTTGAATATCTTTTCCACCTCATGTCCTCTCCCCCTCAATGTTTTTTTTTTTCGTTTTTTTCATGTTGCCTGTGACCCCACATGCTCCATTTGTCTAGACAGGAGCTCGGCCATCCTGGGAATCAACCTGGATGAGAACCGACCTCTCGCCAGAGAAATGAATGACATTTTAAGAAGATTCATGTTCTTCTTAACTTTCTAGTGACTGAAAGCAAAACATAAGTAAGCGTCATTCCAAACTTCTACATTTGTAAAGCCAAAAAAAAAAGGTTGTGCTCGAAAATAGGACACAGGTATGTGAATGTTTTCATGTCATTCACTCTATAGTACAAAGATACTCGTTGTACATGTGCTAGAAGTATGACTTCATTGTAATGTGATTTTCAAAAATGAATTGATTATGATATTATGTTGTAGCACAGCGAGAGCCAAGCATTTCAAGAAGACTTGTACAAGGGAGGGCTGCATCATGGAACACAAACTCCCAAACATACATGACTTCTCCTGATTCTTCTGTGAGTAGTAAAGGAAAATGTGCTTTCGGGAGTTTGCAAACATATTTTTTAAGGTTGTGTTAAACTTATAATCATATTAATATCTAGTATTGGAGTGCTCGTGTGGATTGGTGGGGGCCGAAGAATGTGCAGGCAAACTGCATGAACTTGTTTTCTTCGAAGTGTTGTGGAATAGGCCCGGATAGGGAGTACCGGAGGAGACCACCTCAAGGTCGGTGAGGAACGAGAACAACAGCACGTCTATGAGACCGGGCTTCGAGGGGAAAACCCAACCGCCTGACCTCAGCGACACCTGGATGGGGAGGAGATGGCCATCGACCAATCATCTCACAATATTTTGCATGCTTTAATATTCATATTGTGTTTCTTTAAAACTGGGCAACCCGAAAGAATGTGTCGTCTTTTGGTGGTCACAAAAACGCACGAGTTTTAGTGTGAGGGACCCGGGACCCAGGCCTGTATTAGTGCGCTTTGTCAGGAATAAATAATTGGTAAATTTGGTCTAATTGATCTACTGGTCTTCTCTTTGACAGAACGAACTCGCAAAATTGTTAGGTGCGCCAGTGTGTGGATTAGGACATAGCAATTTATGTGTTAAGTGTTGATCGCAATTTGGAGTCAGATCAATAACTAGAATCCGTAACCTAACAGTAGCCAAGAAGGAAAATTGTCAGGAAGCATTCTTTAATTTTACCGCTTCTCCCCAACATGAATTGATTATGATATTATGATGTAGCACAGCGAGAGCCAAGCATTTCAAGAAGACTTGTACAAGGGAGGCCTGCATCATGGAACACAAACTCCAAAACACACGTCTTCTCCTGATTCTTCTGTGAGTAGCCAACAAGGAAAATTGTCAAGAAGCACTCTTTAATTTTGCCGCTTCTCCTCAACACCTCCTTCATGTTTTTCTAGTATGTTCTTGGGTCTTGCCTGTGGTTCTACATGCATCCAGTCATGCAGACAAAGAACACCTTAGCCTTTAACTGTCGGAAGCTGTCCCTCTGCGAAGCCTCATAGTATACAGTCTGTTTTCTGTTCTCATTTATTTATTTATTTATTATTTATTTATTTGTTGTTGAGTTGTCTCTTTATGACACTGCTTTGAATTTAGACGTTTTAACCGTTTTGAGTTGCACAATTGTTGGCCTTTCTATATTTTTTTTCCTTAAATTATGTTTACATTATCTTTTGTATATCATATGTACCCCCAGTCTGACTCACAGCATCTACAATCATGCTACACTTAAACTTTTTAATAAAAAGAGTTTGATTCAGTTGGGGGGAAAAACCATTATCACATCAAATTATCGATTCAGTGAAACATTTATGTTTTTTTTAATTTCTGTTATTTCTTCAGAGTTTCTAAAAGTTATTTATGAAATTTAAAGCATTACATCTTTGATTCAGAAAAAACAATCATACTGTATTTTTGTCCCAAAAAGCACCAACTGTTGTTTATTTTCTTGTGATCGGTTTATCATGTTTTGTGTCTCCAATATTTACACATACATTTGTACACATACAAGTCAAGTCCAATTGATTTATTCTTGTTTGTTTGTTTGTTTGTTTGTTTATTTCGAACATTAAAAGAAATACAAGAAAAAAAAGTAAAAAATACAGAAAATTATAACTCCATAGTACAATAGAACATAAAAAAATGATATTGCTTTATAATTTTTCCCTTTATAGTAAATTCATATTTGTTCAAAAGGGAGTAGAAGGAAGCCTAAGCTTATCTCACTCTACCCCTTGTAACTACATATGTCGAGCAAAAAAAAAAAAACAAACCCGGCCGCCATTACGAAATGCACATATAGCAAATGAACTTGTAATTAATTAGTCACGTTAGTTTTGCGTTCCAATTAATTACGGAGGATTCCCCTTTTTATTGCTCTTGGGTATGACTATTTGCACCTATCACCGTTTGCATCTGCCACAATCACAAAATGGACGTGCCCATGATGCATGCACTTTGTGTTACTGAGTAAGGACATTTCTGACTAGATACACGACGCGCAATTCATTTAATTCAACATCTCGTAGTACGCGATGCATAAATGGATAATAACAAATTCCGACCATTCGTGCATTCACATCTTTGGTTTCCGTCGAGCAAAAAAAACCCAACCCGGCCGCCATTACGAAATGCACATATAGCAAATGAACTTGTAATTAATTAGTCAAAAATACATGTTTGTTTTGCGTTCCAATTAATTACGGAGGATTCCCCTTTTTCATTGCTCTTGGGTATGACTATTTGCATCTGCCACAATCACAAAATGGACGTGCCACGCCCATGATGCATGCACTTTGCGTTACGGAGTAAGGACATTTCTGGAAAGATACACGACGTGTAATTCATTTATTTCAGACGACATCTCGTAGTCCGCAACACATAAATGGATAAAAACACGTTTTACAATGTTCTTTTATTAAAATCTTTGATTTCCGTTGTCCCCCCAAAAATGCACAGGCGCCATTATGAAATGTGCTTCCAAAATTATATAGCAGATGACATTGTAACTGTAAGCACTGATATGTACTGACTGAGTAAGATCAGTAGTATTGAATCATTGCCCAGTGTTAATATGTAGCAGTCTTGATATATGCTACACACTCATGAACTATTGACTTTGTCACTCTGCACTGACATCTGGTGGATGTTAAAAATCATTGCTGGCAAACTCTTTCTTTTAGTATAACATTTAAATAATTCTGTGTTTTTTTTATTGTACGTAGTATTCATTTATTTTTATCCAATTTGAATATGGTAATGATATCATGTGTAGTTAATAAATTAATTGCAAAGTCAGTCAGATGTATTATAATAGTAATTATTAAATGAATAATTTGCCATTTGTCATCTACAAACTAAACAAGTCAATTTCTCTCTTTTTTTTTCTCTTTCAGAATGGCGACAAAAATGATTCGAGCTAAAGTTGTTGCAATCAGGAATGCTGTTCGAGCGCGGAGCTGGATTTGTGCTGCTGATGGCACCTTGTCCATGCAAGGCCAGCATAATAATGCACCTGTTGCCCTCTGTGACGGCACGAAAGCCTATCGAGTAGTTCAGTTTGAACACTTGGCAGCCGTCGTCAAAGAGGGCAACAGTTACATTTTTTTTAAACTTTGGTGTCGACGAACGGGGCCTTTTGCTCCTCACTAAACCTGGCTCCAAAATCTTCATCGAGCCCACAGTTGGAAGAAGAGGCCAGGGCCCTGGTCTACCCCAACTCAGTGGCATCATCTCCTCAGGAAGTAGTGAATAAACTACCTGAGGAGATGGTGTCACTGGATGGCATAATAACCGATGTAAGTTACCTGCACCCACAAATGTGCATATACACACATGGATTTGTGTACACCTGTGAAGACATGATGCATGTGTAATAATGTACAGGCATGCGCATGCAAAGCCCCCCCCCCCCCCACACACAAAATCATTGAAATCCTCTGTTTAGTACTAAGGTACCAAAAGTTATTATTTTTTTGTCATCGTTAAGGTTGTGTACACAGACACATGACACGTTCATTGTCAAACATAATTATTGTAATTGGGATATCAATTTGGTCCACTTTAGATGCGTCCAATCCGCATGGTGCACCAGAGAGGGAACCACCTTGCGCCATTTCGGAGTTTGACACTTAAAAAAGTAAGTAGCCATTTGTACTTCCCCTGTTATAGCACTTTGCACACATACTTATACGCATTTTTAAACTACGCAGGATAAAGCCACCGTCAAAATTGGCCTTTGGCGGGAGGCTAATCTCGTTGAGTTGAAGGTAGGGGGTTCCTTCTTATTCACCCACCTGAGTGCCCGGGTGACCGAGTCGGGAGTAATGCTCCACTCTACAATTTACACAGATGTAAAGGTTAGTAAATGGCTTCATAGCAGTGGAATTGAAAAGGTGCTTGCTTATTGCTTATTATTCCCTTTTCCAAGATTAACTGGGATCAGGTTCCCAATCTATTTTTCCCATTACAAACAATGGGAAATTTTTTTTATCCGTTCCAAGACTAAAAAAAACGCCTTTTTTAAGAATTTTTTTTTTTTTTTAATTTGCTCATTTTTGTCCCATCGCGCAATTCCAGCGCTCCACCCAGCGCCCAACCGTAGCGCGCCGCCGACTGCGCTGGTCACATTAGTGTGACAGAGCCTTCGCTGAAATTTAGAAAATATTTTTAACGTCCTGATGTACTTTCCAAAATTGAAGTGTACCTCAGTGCGCAGGGAGCTTAATTTGGCCCGATTGCGCAACCGCCCGCAGCATGCTGGGCGCTCACTGTCGTATTGCTTTAAGAACCTCTTTGTGTTTTAGGATGGCTTTACTGCTCCCACTTGCTTTCTTTGGAGGCATGATTAGGGGTTAATACTATCCTCAAAGTAACGAAAATACAATAACAACAGTCATTCGGTATCTGGGCTGCGCGGTCGGCTTTTCTCAGGTCCTTTCGGCTCATCTCGCGAGGTTCGACCTCCAAATTTTGTTCGACAACCAAAGCAAAAAAAATCCCAAATTTTTCGTTCGAATTCCGATTTGTTCGAGAACTGGGACGTTCCAAAACCGAGGCTCCACTGTACTTGTTTGTACTTAAAAAGATGACTCTTGTGTCCAACCTAATTTATTTGTGATTTCTGACTGGGCTACTTTCTTTCATCGGTTTAACACATTTATTGAAGTCAGTTTCATTTCAGTGTGTTCTTAAGTTTTTATTAAACGCATGTGCATGTTAAATATAGTGTATCTGTAATCTATAATTTCCTTTCCTGAAGCAGAGAGAACTTTTCTCCCATGGTAAAATACTCTCCCACACTGCATTGTAGCCAAGCTTAGTATCCCACATTTCACAATGCACTATAATAAACATTTAAACCTCATTAACTGGCAAATTTACCACTAAATGCCATTTCAGTTAACATTTAACGTATCTGTACTTTATTTTTCACCTTTGGTAAATGTTGTTTTCGATTCATAAAAACTAATTAGATTTTTGTTTTTATTCAACAGGCCTGCAACTCCAGCCTCATCGACACCCTGTTTGGTATCCTCTATGGGGAAGAGGTGGTGGAGGTTGTATCTGATTCGGGAGAAGTGACAAGCATCAAGCTTGATATCTGGAAACAGACATTCAGCCAGCCCCCCCATATCCCACAAGATGGGATGCCCATCACTGTTACTCGTGTGCAGGGTGACGTGACAAAGATTGCATGTGTGAATGAATGAATGAATTAATTAATGTTGATGCATAATTGAATGAATTGTTGAAATTAATTGAATGGTGGAAATTAATTGAATGTGTGAAGGAATGGTGACAAATAAATTTTTAATCGTTAAATTTTCCAACTATTAAGGACACTGATGTGTTCCTTGTATTGATTTGTTAACACTGAGTATCTCTTTTATTTATTGCGTATTCCACAACTTCCCACTTACCAAAAATTCCAAATTTGCAAATTTGCAATTCAATCAAACTCTCTACAATTTCGTTTTTCTACTCTAATTTCTACATTTTTCAACCGATTCAACCCATTCCAACTTTCAACTGTTCATCCATTTTCCTACCTATTCCACAACTTCCCACTTACCAAAAATTCCAAACTTTCAAATTTGAAGTTCAACCAAATTCTCTAAAATTTCGTTTTCTACTCTAATTTCTACATTTTTCAACCGATTCAACCCATTCCAACTTTCAACTGTTTATCTTTTTTCTACCTATTCCACAACTTCCAACTTACAAAAAATTCCAAATTTTCAAATTTGGAATTCAACCAAATTCTCCAAAAGTTTGTTTTTCTACACTAATTTCCACATTTTTCAACCCATTCCAACTTTCCACTGTTCATCTTTTGCCTACCTATTCCACAACTTCCCACTTACCATAAATTCAAAACTTTCAAATTTGATATTCAAACAAATTCTCCAAAATTCCATTTTTCAAATCTAATTTCTACATTTTTCAACCGATTCAACTCGTTTCAACATCATTCTGCAACATTCCCCAAGTATATATTCAACTTCTTAACTTCACACGCAATTTCTTCAGGAATTGCAAATCATCATTATATTTTATTCTCCACACTTTTTTGTCCCGCTTCTTCTTCCACAAAATTCATCCGATTCACTCCGTTCCACTTTTGACGTATTCCAAATATTCACGAGATGAGCGCTTCCATTTTTCTCTTTCCGAAAATTTTCCGATTTCGCAAAATTCGCGAATTTACGACAAATTTTTCCCCATTCATTCTTAATGGCAAATTCGACATTTCACATTTACGTCATTCCACTTTTAAATTCACCTGATTCAGCACATTCAAACCACCTTCGGAATGATTCTCGACATTCCAAAAATTGCCAAATTTAAAAATTTCACGTTTTCACGTTAAAAATTTCGACAAAATTTCACGAAATTTCGTTTTTCACCTCTAATTTCTACATTTTTCAACCGATTCAACCCATTCCAATTTTCAACTGTTCATCTTTTGCCTGCCTATTCCACAACTTCTCACCTACCAAAAATTCCAAAATTTCAAATTTGAAATTCAACCAAATTCTCCAAAATTTCGTTTTTCTACTCTAACTTCTACGTTTTTCAACCGATTCAACCCATTCCAACTTTCAACTGTTTATCTTTTTTCTACCTATTCCACAACTTCCAACTTACAAAAAATTCCAAATTTTCAAATTTGGAATTCAACCAAATTATCAAAAAATTTGTTTTTCTACTCTAATTTCTACATTTTCCAACCGATTCAACTCATTCCAACTTTCAACTGTTCATCTTTTGCCCACCTATTCCACAACTTCCCACTTACCAAAAATTCCAAATTTGAAATTCAACCAAATTTTTTAAAATGTCATTCTTCTACTCTCATTTCTACATTTTTCAACCAATTCTACCCATTCCAACTTTCAACTGTTCATCTTTTGCCTACCTATTCCACAACTTCCCACTTATCAAAAATTCCAAATTTGAAATTCAACCAAATTCTCCAAAATTTCGTTTTTCTAATCTAATTTCTCCATTGTTCAACCGATTCAACCATTCCAACTTTCAACACTTCATCTTTTGCCTACCTATTCCACAACTTCCCACTTACAAAAAAATTCCAAATTTTCAACTTTGAAATTCAACCAAATTCTTCGTAATTTCGTTTTTCTACTCTAATTTCTATATTTTTCAACCGATTCAACCCATTCCAACTTTCAACTGTTCATCTTTTGCCTACCTATTCCACAACTTCCCGTTTACCAAAAATTCCAAATTTGAAATTCAACCAAATTTTCCAAAATTTCGTTTTTCTACTCTAATTTCGACATTTTTCAACCAATTCTACCCATTCCAACTTTCAACTGTTCATCTTTTGCCTGTCTATTCCACAACTTCTCACCTACCAAAAACTCCAAATTTTTAAATTTGAAATTCAACCAAATTTTCCAAAATTTCGTTTTTCTACTCTAACTTCTACATTTTTCAACTGATTCAACTCATTCCAACTTTCAACTGTTCATCTTTTGCCAACCTATTCCACAACTTCCCATTTGCCAAAAATTCCAAATTTGAAATTCAACCAAATTTTTCTAAATTTCGTTTTTCTACTCTAATTTCTACATTTTTCAACCGATTCTACCCATTCCAACTTTCAACTGTTCATTTTTGCCTACCTATTCCACAACGTCCCACTTACCAAAATTTCCAAATTTGAAATTCAACCAAATTCTCCAAAATTTCATTTTTCTACTCTAATTTCTACATTGTTCAACCGATTCAACCCATTCCAACTTTCAACTGTTCATCTTTTGCCTACCTATTCCACAACTTCCCGTTTACCAAAAATTCCAAATTTGAAATTCAACCAAATTTTCCAAAATTTCGTTTTTCTACTCTAATTTCTACATTTTTCAACCAATTCTACCCATTCCAACTTTCAACTGTTCATCTTTTGCCTACCTATTCCACAACTTCCCACTGATCAAAAATTCCAAATTTGAAATTCAACCAAATTCTCCAAATTTTCGTTTTTCTACTCTAATTTCTACATTTTTCAACTTATTCAACTCATTCCAACTTTCAACTGTTCATCTTTTGCCAACCTATTCCACAACTTCCCATTTGCCAAAAATTCCAAATTTGAAATTCAACCAAATTTTTCTAAATTTCGTTTTTCTACTCTAATTTCTACATTTTTCAACCGATTCTACCCATTCCAACTTTCAACTGTTCATCTTTTTTCTACCTATTCCACAACTTTCCACTTACGAAAAATTCCAAACTTTCAAATTTGAAATTCAACCAAATTCTCCAAAATTTAGTATTACACTTCTATTTTCCACATTTCTCAAGAAATTCAACTCATTTCAACATCATTCGGCATCATTCCCCAAGAAGTGATTCAAAGTCTTCGCCTTCACACGCAATTTCTCCAGAAATTGCATTTTCTAGTTATTGTGTGAAGGCGATGGCCTTCACACATATGTTATTCTACACCATTCTCTATTATTGTGTGAAGGCGATGGCCTTCACACATATGTTATTCTACACCATTCTCTATTATTATTATTGTGTGAAGGCGATGGCCTTCACACATATGTTATTCTACACCATTCTCTATTATTGTGTGAAGGCGATGGCCTTCACACATATGTTATTCTACACCATTCTCTATTATTATTATTGTGTGAAGGCGATGGCCTTCACACATATGTTATTCTACACCATTCTCTATTATTATTATTATTGTGTGAAGGCGATGGCCTTCACACATATGTTATTCTACACCATTCTCTATTATTATTATTATTATTAGTGTGAAGGTGAAGACCTTCATACTATTGTTATTGCTGTCCTTTATTATTATTATTATTATTAGTGTGAAGGTGAAGACCTTCACACTATTGTTATTGCTGTCCTTTATTAGTGTGAAGGTGAAGACCTTCACACTATTGTTATTGCTGTCCTTTATTATTAGTGTGAAGGTGAAGACCTTCACACTATTGTTATTGCTGTCCTTTATTAGTGTGAAGGTGAAGACCTTCACACTATTGTTATTGCTGTCCTTTATTAGTGTGAAGGTGAAGACCTTCACACTATTGTTATTGCTGTCCTTTATTATTATTAGTGTGAAGGTGAAGACCTTCACACTATTGTTATTGCTGTCCTTTATTATTGTGTGAAGGCGAAGGCCTTCACACATTGTTATTCTACTTTATTATTATTATTATTATTATTGTGTGAAGGCGAAGGCCTTCACACATTGTTATTCTACTTTATTATTGTGTGAAGGCGAAGGCCTTCACACATTGTTATTCTACTTTATTATTGTGTGAAGGCGAAGGCCTTCACACATTGTTATTCTACTTTATTATTATTAATATTATTATTATTATTATTATTATTATTATTGTGTGAAGGCGAAGGCCTTCACACATTGTTATTCTACTTTATTATTATTATTATTATTATTATTATTATTGTGTGAAGGCGAAGGCCTTCACACATTGTTATTCTACTTTATTATTGTGTGAAGGCGAAGGCCTTCACACATTGTTATTCTACTTTATTATTATTATTGTGTGAAGGCGAAGGCCTTCACACATTGTTATTCTACTTTATTGTGTGAAGGCGAAGCCTTCACACATTGTTATTCTACTTTATTATTGTGTGAAGGCGAAGGCCTTCACACATTGTTATTCTACTTTATTATTATTGTGTGAAGGCGAAGGCCTTCACACATTGTTATTCTACTTTATTATTATTATTATTATTATTATTATTATTATTATTGTGTGAAGGCGAAGGCCTTCACACATTGTTATTCTACTTTATTATTATTATTATTATTATTATTGTGTGAAGGCGAAGGCCTTCACACATTGTTATTCTACTTTATTGTGTGAAGGCGAAGGCCTTCACACATTGTTATTCTACTTTATTATTATTATTATTATTATTATTATTATTATTATTATTCAACTTATTCCTCCCACTTTTTTGACACCTAACTAGTCCTACATGCTTCAACCGATTCACCCCATTCAAACTTTCACACATTCCAAAAATTCATGGCATGCTTGCTACCATTTTATTTGTTCATAACATTTACCGTTTTTGTGTAATTAGCAAATTTGTGACTTTTAAATCCCCATTCATTCTTAATGGCGATTTCAACACGAGCCACTTTCCCGCGTGGGTTCGAATTTTACACGTGTCACATCTGGCGTCTCACCATTACACAAACTCACACGACACTGGCTGCAGTTATTTTCGTCATAAACATTTATCGTTTTTGCATAATTAGTACATTTGTGGTGTAAAATGACGCATTCATTCTTAATGGCGCATTCAACATGAACATTCTTGATATTAAGCAAATTCCACCACTTCAAAAAAGCAAACCAAATAGCTCAGTTCGTAAAGCGGGCCCTTCAGGTCACTGGCCACTTCCCCGCGTGAGTTCGATTCCAACTGCAGGTACTGCTTTTTTTCCTTTTTATTCACTGCTTAATATTTTTAACGCTTACGATTTGTAACTTGTCATTTTACCATTTATTTTAATAATAATTTATTTTCCTTTTTATTCTTCCCGCTTATCATTTTTAATGCTGATCATTTGTAACTCTCAGCATTTTCCCATTTATTGAATAATAATTTGATTTCCTTTATATTCTTCCCGCTTATCATTTATATCGTTTATCATTTGTAACTTTTGTCATTTTCCCATTTATTTTATAATAATTTAATTTCCTTTAATTCTTCCCGCTTATCATTATTCACGCTTTTCATTTGTAACTCTCGTCATTTTCCCATTTATTTTATTCATAATTTATCATTTATTTCCCTTTATATTTTCCCACTCATCATTTTTCCTATTTATTTATTTATCATCATTTATCATTATTTATTTCCCTTTTTATTTTTACCACTTATTTTTCCCATTTATTTCATTCATCATCATTTGTCATCATTTATTTCCCTTTTTATTTTTCCTGCTTATCATTTTAACACATCATTTTACCCATTTACTTTATTCATCATCATTTATATTCATTAATTGCCCTTTTTCATTTTTCCTGTCTTTCTTTTCGAAAAAAGTAGAATAACAATAGTGCGAAGGTCTTCGCCTTCACACGCAATTTCTCCAGGAATTGCAATTCTAGTTATTATTATTATTCAACTTATTCCTCCCACTTTTTTGACACCTAACTAGTCCTACATGCTTCAACCGATTCACCCCATTCAAACTTTCACACATTCCAAAAATTCATGGCATGCTTGCTACCATTTTATTTGTTCATAACATTTACCGTTTTTGTGTAATTAGCAAATTTGTGACTTTTAAATCCCCATTCATTCTTATAGGCGATTTCAACACGAGCCACTTTCCCGCGTGGGTTCGAATTTTACACGTGTCACATCTGGCGTCTCACCATTACACAAACTCACACGACACTGGCTGCAGTTATTTTCGTCATAAGCATTTATCGTTTTTGCATAATTAGTACATTTGTGGTGTAAAATGACGCATTCATTCTTAATGGCGCATTCAACATGAACATTCTTGACATTAAGCAAATTCCACCACTTCAAAAAAGCAAACCAAATAGCTCAGTTAGTAAAGCGGGCTTTAGGTCTCAGGCCACTTCCCCGCGTGAGTTCGATTCCAACTGCGGGTACTGCTTTTTTTCCTTTTTATTCACTGCTTAATATTTTTATCGCTTATGATTTGTAACTTGTTATTTTACCATTTATTTTTATAATAATTTATTTTCCTTTTTATTCTTCCCGCTCATCATTTTTAATGCTTATCATTTTTAACTCTCGTCATTTTCCCATTTATTGTATAATAATTTAATTTCCTTTATATTCTGACCGCTTATCATTTTTATCGTTTATCATTTGTAACTTTTGTCATTTTCCCATTTATTTTATAATTTAATTTCCTTTTTATTCTTCCCGCTTATCATTATTCACGCTTTTCATTTGTAACTCTCGTCATTTTCCCATTTATTTTATTCATAATTTATCATTTATTTCCCTTTTTATTTTTCCCACTCATCATTTTTCCTATTTATTTTATTTATCATCATTTATCATTATTTATTTCCCTGTTTATTTTTACCACTTATTTTTCCCATTTATTTCATTCATCATCATTTATCATCATTTATTTCCCTTTTTATTTTTCCTGCTTATCATTTTAACACATCATTTTACCCATTTACTTTATTCATCATCATTTATATTCATTAATTGCCCTTTTTCATTTTTCCTGTCTTTCATTTCGACAAAAGTAGAATAACAATAGTGCGAAGGTCTTCGCCTTCACACGCAATTTCTCCAGGAATTGCAATTCTAGTTGTGTGAAGGCGAAGGCCTTCACACATTGTTATTCTACTTTATTATTATTATTATTATTATTATTATTATTATTATTATTATTCAACTTATTCCTCCCACTTTTTTGACACCTAACTAGTCCTACATGCTTCAACCGATTCACCCCATTCAAACTTTCACACATTCCAAAAATTCATGGCATGCTTGCTACCATTTTATTTGTTCATAACATTTACCGTTTTTGTGTAATTAGCAAATTTGTGACTTTTAAATCCCCATTCATTCTTATAGGCGATTTCAACACGAGCCACTTTCCCGCGTGGGTTCGAATTTTACACGTGTCACATCTGGCGTCTCACCATTACACAAACTCACACGACACTGGCTGCAGTTATTTTCGTCATAAGCATTTATTGTTTTTGCATAATTAGTACATTTGTGGTGTAAAATGACGCATTCATTCTTAATGGCGCATTCAACATGAACATTCTTGACATTAAGCAAATTCCACCACTTCAAAAAAGCGAACCAAATAGCTCAGTTAGTAAAGCGGGCCCTTCAGGTCTCGGGCCACTTCCCCGCGTGAGTTCGATTCCAACTGCGGGTACTGCTTTTTTTCCTTTTTATTCACTGCTTAATATTTTTATCACTTATGATTTGTAACTTGTTATTTTACCATTTATTTTAATAATAATTTATTTTCCTTTTTATTCTTCCCGCTCATCATTTTTAATGCTTATCATTTTTAACTCTCGTCATTTTCCCATTTATTGTATAATAATTTAATTTCCTTTATATTCTGACCGCTTATCATTTTTATCGTTTATCATTTGTAACTTTTGTCATTTTCCCATTTATTTTATAATTTAATTTCCTTTTTATTCTTCCCGCTTATCATTATTCACGCTTTTCATTTGTAACTCTCGTCATTTTCCCATTTATTTTATTCATAATTTATCATTTATTTCCCTTTTTATTTTTCCCACTCATCATTTTTCCTATTTATTTTATTTATCATCATTTATCATTATTTATTTCCCTGTTTATTTTTACCACTTATTTTTCCCATTTATTTCATTCATCATCATTTATCATCATTTATTTCCCTTTTTATTTTTCCTGCTTATCATTTTAACACATCATTTTACCCATTTACTTTATTCATCATCATTTATATTCATTAATTGCCCTTTTTCATTTTTCCTGTCTTTCATTTCGACAAAAGTAGAATAACAATAGTGCGAAGGTCTTCGCCTTCACACGCAATTTCTCCAGGAATTGCAATTCTAGTTGTGTGAAGGCGAAGGCCTTCACACATTGTTATTCTACTTTATTATTATTATTATTATTATTATTATTATTATTATTATTATTCAACTTATTCCTCCCACTTTTTTGACACCTAACTAGTCCTACATGCTTCAACCGATTCACCCCATTCAAACTTTCACACATTCCAAAAATTCATGGCATGCTTGCTACCATTTTATTTGTTCATAACATTTACCGTTTTTGTGTAATTAGCAAATTTGTGACTTTTAAATCCCCATTCATTCTTATAGGCGATTTCAACACGAGCCACTTTCCCGCGTGGGTTCGAATTTTACACGTGTCACATCTGGCGTCTCACCATTACACAAACTCACACGACACTGGCTGCAGTTATTTTCGTCATAAGCATTTATTGTTTTTGCATAATTAGTACATTTGTGGTGTAAAATGACGCATTCATTCTTAATGGCGCATTCAACATGAACATTCTTGACATTAAGCAAATTCCACCACTTCAAAAAAGCGAACCAAATAGCTCAGTTAGTAAAGCGGGCCCTTCAGGTCTCGGGCCACTTCCCCGCGTGAGTTCGATTCCAACTGCGGGTACTGCTTTTTTTCCTTTTTATTCACTGCTTAATATTTTTATCACTTATGATTTGTAACTTGTTATTTTACCATTTATTTTAATAATAATTTATTTTCCTTTTTATTCTTCCCGCTCATCATTTTTAATGCTTATCATTTTTAACTCTCGTCATTTTCCCATTTATTGTATAATAATTTAATTTCCTTTATATTCTGACCGCTTATCATTTTTATCGTTTATCATTTGTAACTTTTGTCATTTTCCCATTTATTTTATAATTTAATTTCCTTTTTATTCTTCCCGCTTATCATTATTCACGCTTTTCATTTGTAACTCTCGTCATTTTCCCATTTATTTTATTCATAATTTATCATTTATTTCCCTTTTTATTTTTCCCACTCATCATTTTTCCTATTTATTTTATTTATCATCATTTATCATTATTTATTTCCCTGTTTATTTTTACCACTTATTTTTCCCATTTATTTCATTCATCATCATTTATCATCATTTATTTCCCTTTTTATTTTTCCTGCTTATCATTTTAACACATCATTTTACCCATTTACTTTATTCATCATCATTTATATTCATTAATTGCCCTTTTTCATTTTTCCTGTCTTTCATTTCGACAAAAGTAGAATAACAATAGTGCGAAGGTCTTCGCCTTCACACGCAATTTCTCCAGGAATTGCAATTCTAGTTATTATTATTATTCAACTTATTCCTCCCACTTTTTTGACACCTAACTAGTCCTACATGCTTCAACCGATTCACCCCGTTCAAACTTTCACACATTCCAAAAATTCATGGCATGCTTGCTACCATTTTTTTTGTTCATAACATTAACCGTTTTTGTGTAATTAGCAAATTTGTGACTTTTAAATCCCCATTTATTCTTAATGGCGATTTCAACACGAGCCATTTCCCTGCGTGGGTTCGAATTTTACACATGACACATTGGTCGTCTCACCATTACACAAACTCACACGACACTGGCTGCAATTTTTTTCGTAATAAACATTTATGGTCTTTGCATAATTAGTACATTTGTGCTATAAATTACGCATTCATTCTTAATGGCGCATTCAACATGAACATTCATGACATTAAGCAAATTACACCACTTCAGAAAAGCAAATAAATTAGCTCAGGTGGTAACACGGGCGCTTGTTAACCCGAGCCGCTTCCCCGCGTGAGTTTGATTCCAACTGTGGGTACTGCTTTTTTTCCTTTTTATTCACTGCTTAATATTTTTAACGCTTGTAACTTGTCATTTTACCATTTATTTTAATAATAATTTATTTTCCTTTTTATTCTTCCCGCTTATCATTTTTAATGCTTATCATTTGTAACTCTCGTCATTTTCCCATTTATTGAATAATAATTTGATTTCCTTTATATTCTTCCCGCTTATCATTTGTAACTTTTGTCATTTTCCCATTTATTTTATAATAATTTAATTTCCTTTTTATTCTTCCACTTATCATTATTCACGCTTTTCATTTGTAACTCTCGTCATTTTCCCATTTATTTTATTCATAATTTATCATTTATTTCCCTTTTTATTTTTCCCACTCATCATTTTTCCTATTTATTTTATTTATCATCATTTATCATTATTTATTTCCCTTTTTATTTTTACCACTTATTTTTCCCATTTATTTCATTCATCATCATTTCTCATCATTTATTTCCCTTTTTATTTCTCCTGCTTATCATTTTAACACATTATTTTGCCCATTTACTTTATTCATCATCATTTTTCCTGTCTTTCATTTCGAAACAAGTAGAATAACAATAGTGCGAAGGTCTTCGCCTTCACACGCAATTTCTCCAGGAATTGCAATTCTAGTTGTGTGAAGGCGAAGGCCTTCACACATTGTTATTCTACTTTATTATTATTATTATTGTGTGAAGGCGAAGCCTTCACACATTGTTATTCTACTTTATTATTATTATTATTATTATTCAACTTATTCCTCCCACTTTTTTGGCACCTAACTAGTCCTACATGCTTCGACCGATTCACCCCGTTCAAACTTTCACACATTCCAAAAATTCATGGCATGCTTGCTACCATTTTTTTTGTTGATAACATTTACCGTTTTTGTGTAATTAGCAAATTTGTGACTTTTAAATCCCCATTCATTCTTAATGGCGATTTCAACACGAGCCACTTTCCCGCGTGGGTTCGAATTTTACAGTGGGCGGAATTTATTTTCGAAAAAAGTAGAATAACAATAGTGTGAAGGTCTTCGCCTTCACGCGCAATTTCTCCAGGAATTGCAGATTGCTAGTTGTGTGAAGGCGAAGCCTTCACACATTGTTATTCTACTTTATTATTATTATTATTATTATTCAACTTATTCCTCCCACTTTTTTGGCACCTAACTAGTCCTACATGCTTCAACCGATTCACCCCGTTCAAACTTTCACACATTCCAAAAATTCATGGCATGCTTGCTACCATTTTTTTTGTTGATAACATTTACCGTTTTTGTGTAATTAGCAAATTTGTGACTTTTAAATCCCCATTCATTCTTAATGGCGATTTCAACACGAGCCACTTTCCCGCGTGGGTTCGAATTTTACACGTGCCACATCTGGCGTCTCACCATTACACAAACTCACACGACACTGGCTGCAGTTTTTTCGCCATAAACATTTATCGTTTTTGCATAATTAGTACATTCGTGGTATAAAATTACGCATTCATTCTTAATGGCGCATTCAACATGAACATTGATGACATTAAGCAAATTCCACCACTTCAGAAAAGCAAACCAAATAGCTCAGTTAGTAAAGCGGGCCCTTCAGGTCTCTGGCCACTTCCCCGCGTGAGTTCGATTCCAACTGTGGGTACTGCTTTTTTTCCTTTTTATTCACTGCTTAATATTTTTAACGCTTACGATTTGTAACTTGTCATTTTACCATTTATTTTAATAATAATTTATTTTCCTTTTTATTCTTCCCGCTTATCATTTTTAATGCTTATCATTTGTAACTCTCAGCATTTTCCCATTTATTGAATAATAATTTGATTTCCTTTATATTCTTCCCGCTTATCATTTATATCGTTTATCATTTGTAACTTTTGTCATTTTCCCATTTATTTTATAATAATTTTATTTCCTTTAATTCTTCCCGCTTATCATTATTCACGCTTTTCATTTGTAACTCTCGTCATTTTCCCATTTATTTTATTCATAATTTATCATTTATTTCCCTTTTTATTTTTCCCACTCATCATTTTTCCTATTTATTTTATTTCTCATCATTTATCATTATTTATTTCCCTTTTTATTTTTACCACTTATTTTTCCCATTTATTTCATTCATCATCATTTCTCATCATTTATTTCCCTTTTTATTTTTCCTGCTTATCATTTTAACACATCATTTTACCCATTTACTTTATTCATCATCATTTATATTCATTAATTGCCCTTTTTCATTTTTCCTGTCTTTCATTTCGAAAAAAGTAGAATAACAATAGTGCGAAGGTCTTCGCCTTCACACGCAATTTCTCCAGGAATTGCAATTCTAGTTGTGTGAAGGCGAAGGCCTTCACACATTGTTATTCTACTTTATTATTATTATTATTATTGTGTGAAGGCGAAGGCCTTCACACATTGTTATTCTACTTTATTATTATTATTATTATTATTATTATTATTAAACAACTTATTCCGCCCGCTTTTTTGACACCTAACTAGTCCTACATGCTTCAACCGATTCACCCCATTCAAACTTTCACACATTCCAAAAATTCATGGCATGCTTGCTACCATTTTTTTTGTTGATAACATTTGCCGTTTTTGTGTAATTAGCAAATTTGTGACTTTTAAATCCCCATTCATTCTTAATGGCGATTTCAACACGAGCCACTTTCCCGCGTGGGTTCGGATTTTACACGTGTCACATCTGGCGTCTCACCATTACACAAACTCACACGACACTGGCTGCAGTTTTTTCGTCATAAACATTTATCGTTTTTAAATAATTAGTACATTTGTGGTGTAAAATTACGCATTCATTCTTAATGGCGCATTCAACATGAACATTCATGACATTAAGCAAATTACACCACTTCAACAAAGCAAACAAATTAGCTCACTTGGTAATGCGGGCGCTTATTAACTCGAGCCGATTCCCCGTGTGAGTTCGATTCCAACTTCGGGTACTGCTTTTTTTCCTTTTTATTCACTGCTTAATATTTTTACCTCTTATGATTTGTAACTTGTCATTTTACCATTTATTTTAATAATAATTTATTTTCCTTTTTATTCTTCCCGCTTATCATTTTTAATGCTTATCATTTGTAACTCTCGTCATTTTCCCATTTATTGTATAATAATTTGATTTCCTTTATATTCTTCCCGCTTATCATTTTTATCGTTTATCATTTGTAACTTTTGTCATTTTCCCATTTATTTTATAATAATTTAATTTCCTTTTTATTCTTCCCGCTTATCATTATTCACGCTTTTCATTTGTAACTCTCGCCATTTTCCCATTTATTTTATTCATAATTTATCATTTATTTCCCTTTTTATTTTTCCCACTCATCATTTTTCCTATTTATTTTATTTATCATCATTTATCATTATTTATTTCCCTTTTTATTTTTACCACTTATTTTTCCCATTTATTTCATTCATCATCATTTATCATCATATATTTCCCTTTTTATTTTTCCTGCTTATCATTTTAACACATCATTTTACCCATTTACTTTATTCATCATCATTTATATTCATTAATTGCCCTTTTTCATTTTTCCTGTCTTTCATTTCGAAAAAAGTAGAATAACAATAGTGCGAAGGTCTTCGCCTTCACACGCAATTTCTCCAGGAATTGCAATTCTAGTTATTATTATTATTATTGTGTGAAGGCGAAGGCCTTCACACATTGTTATTCTACTTTATTATTATTATTATTATTATTATTATTATTAAACAACTTATTCCGCCCGCTTTTTTGACACCTAACTAGTCCTACATGCTTCAACCGATTCACCCCATTCAAACTTTCACACATTCCAAAAATTCATGGCATGCTTGCTACCATTTTTTTTGTTGATAACATTTGCCGTTTTTGTGTAATTAGCAAATTTGTGACTTTTAAATCCCCATTCATTCTTAATGGCGATTTCAACACGAGCCACTTTCCCGCGTGGGTTCGGATTTTACACGTGTCACATCTGGCGTCTCACCATTACACAAACTCACACGACACTGGCTGCAGTTTTTTCGTCATAAACATTTATCGTTTTTAAATAATTAGTACATTTGTGGTGTAAAATTACGCATTCATTCTTAATGGCGCATTCAACATGAACATTCATGACATTAAGCAAATTACACCACTTCAACAAAGCAAACAAATTAGCTCACTTGGTAATGCGGGCGCTTATTAACTCGAGCCGATTCCCCGTGTGAGTTCGATTCCAACTTCGGGTACTGCTTTTTTTCCTTTTTATTCACTGCTTAATATTTTTACCTCTTATGATTTGTAACTTGTCATTTTACCATTTATTTTAATAATAATTTATTTTCCTTTTTATTCTTCCCGCTTATCATTTTTAATGCTTATCATTTGTAACTCTCGTCATTTTCCCATTTATTGTATAATAATTTGATTTCCTTTATATTCTTCCCGCTTATCATTTTTATCGTTTATCATTTGTAACTTTTGTCATTTTCCCATTTATTTTATAATAATTTAATTTCCTTTTTATTCTTCCCGCTTATCATTATTCACGCTTTTCATTTGTAACTCTCGCCATTTTCCCATTTATTTTATTCATAATTTATCATTTATTTCCCTTTTTATTTTTCCCACTCATCATTTTTCCTATTTATTTTATTTATCATCATTTATCATTATTTATTTCCCTTTTTATTTTTACCACTTATTTTTCCCATTTATTTCATTCATCATCATTTATCATCATATATTTCCCTTTTTATTTTTCCTGCTTATCATTTTAACACATCATTTTACCCATTTACTTTATTCATCATCATTTATATTCATTAATTGCCCTTTTTCATTTTTCCTGTCTTTCATTTCGAAAAAAGTAGAATAACAATAGTGCGAAGGTCTTCGCCTTCACACGCAATTTCTCCAGGAATTGCAATTCTAGTTGTGTGAAGGCGAAGGCCTTCACACATTGTTATTCTACTTTATTATTATTATTATTATTATTATTATTATTATTATTATTCAACTTATTCCTCCCACTTTTTTGACACCTAACTAGTCCTACATGCTTCAACCGATTCACCCCATTCAAACTTTCACACATTCCAAAAATTCATGGCATGCTTGCTACCATTTTATTTGTTCATAACATTTACCGTTTTTGTGTAATTAGCAAATTTGTGACTTTTAAATCCCCATTCATTCTTATAGGCGATTTCAACACGAGCCACTTTCCCGCGTGGGTTCGAATTTTACACGTGTCACATCTGGCGTCTCACCATTACACAAACTCACACGACACTGGCTGCAGTTATTTTCGTCATAAGCATTTATTGTTTTTGCATAATTAGTACATTTGTGGTGTAAAATGACGCATTCATTCTTAATGGCGCATTCAACATGAACATTCTTGACATTAAGCAAATTCCACCACTTCAAAAAAGCGAACCAAATAGCTCAGTTAGTAAAGCGGGCCCTTCAGGTCTCGGGCCACTTCCCCGCGTGAGTTCGATTCCAACTGCGGGTACTGCTTTTTTTCCTTTTTATTCACTGCTTAATATTTTTATCACTTATGATTTGTAACTTGTTATTTTACCATTTATTTTAATAATAATTTATTTTCCTTTTTATTCTTCCCGCTCATCATTTTTAATGCTTATCATTTTTAACTCTCGTCATTTTCCCATTTATTGTATAATAATTTAATTTCCTTTATATTCTGACCGCTTATCATTTTTATCGTTTATCATTTGTAACTTTTGTCATTTTCCCATTTATTTTATAATTTAATTTCCTTTTTATTCTTCCCGCTTATCATTATTCACGCTTTTCATTTGTAACTCTCGTCATTTTCCCATTTATTTTATTCATAATTTATCATTTATTTCCCTTTTTATTTTTCCCACTCATCATTTTTCCTATTTATTTTATTTATCATCATTTATCATTATTTATTTCCCTGTTTATTTTTACCACTTATTTTTCCCATTTATTTCATTCATCATCATTTATCATCATTTATTTCCCTTTTTATTTTTCCTGCTTATCATTTTAACACATCATTTTACCCATTTACTTTATTCATCATCATTTATATTCATTAATTGCCCTTTTTCATTTTTCCTGTCTTTCATTTCGACAAAAGTAGAATAACAATAGTGCGAAGGTCTTCGCCTTCACACGCAATTTCTCCAGGAATTGCAATTCTAGTTATTATTATTATTCAACTTATTCCTCCCACTTTTTTGACACCTAACTAGTCCTACATGCTTCAACCGATTCACCCCGTTCAAACTTTCACACATTCCAAAAATTCATGGCATGCTTGCTACCATTTTTTATGTTCATAACATTAACCGTTTTTGTGTAATTAGCAAATTTGTGACTTTTAAATCCCCATTTATTCTTAATGGCGATTTCAACACGAGCCATTTTCCTGCGTGGGTTCGAATTTTACACGTGTCACATCTGGCGTCTCACCATTACACAAACTCACACGACACTGGCTGTAGTTTTTTTCGTCATGAACATTTGTCGTTTTTGCATAATTAGTACATTTGTGGTGTAAAATTACGCATTCATTCTTAATGGCGCATTCAACATGAACATTCATGACATTAAGCAAGTTACACCACTTCAAGTAAGCAAATCAATTAGCTCAGGTGGTAACGCGGGCGCTTATTAACTCGAGCCGCTTCCCCGCGTGAGTTCGATTCCAACTGTTGGTACTGCTTTTTTTCCTTTTTATTCACTGCTTAATATTTTTAACGCTTATGATTTGTAACTTGTCATTTTACCATTTATTTTAATAATAATTTATTTTCCTTTTTATTCTTCCCGCTTATCATTTTTAATGCTTATCATTTGTAACTCTCATCATTTTCCCATTTATTGTATAATAATTTGATTTCCTTTATATTCTTCCCGCTTATCATTTTTATCGTTTATCATTTGTAACTTTTGTCATTTTCCCATTTATTTTATAATAATTTAATTTCCTTTTTATTCTTCCCGTTTATCAATATTCACGCTTTTCATTTGTAACTCTCGTCATTTTCCCATTTATTTTATTCATAATTTATCATTTATTTCCCTTTTTATTTTTCCCACTCATCATTTTTCCTATTTATTTTATTTATCATCATTATCATTATTTATTTCCCTTTTTATTTTTACCACTTATTTTTCCCATTTATTTCATTCATCATCATTTATTTCCCTTTTTATTTTTTCTGCTTATCATTATAACACTCATTTTACCCATTTATTTTATTCATCATCATTTATCATCATTAATTTCCCTTTTTCATTTTTCCCGTCTTTCATTTCGAAAAAAGTAGAATAACAATAGTGCGAAGGTCTTCGCCTTCACACGCAATTTCTCCAGAAATTGCAATTCTAGTTATTATTATTATTATTATTCAACTTATTCCTCCCACTTTTTTGACACCTAACTAGTCCTACATGCTTCAACCGATTCACCCCATTCAAACTTTCACACATTCTAAAAATTCATGGCATGCTTGCTACCATTTTATTTGTTCATAACATTTACAGTTTTTGTGTAATTAGCAAATTTGTGACTTTTAAATCCCCATTTATTCTTAATGGCGATTTCAACACGAGCCACTTTCCCGCGTGGGTTCGAATTCTACATGTGTCACATCTGGCGTCTCACCATTACACAAACTCACACGACACTGGCTGCAATTTTTTCGTCATAAACATTTATCGTTTTTGCAGAATTAGTACATTTGTGGTGTAAAATTACGTATTCATTCTTAATGGCGCATTCAACATGAACATTCTTGACATTAAGGACATTACACCACTTCAAAAAAGCAAACGAAATAGCTCACTTGGTAACGCGGGCACTTATTAACTCGAGCCGCTTCGCTGTGTGAGTTCGATTCCAACTGCGGGCACTGCTTTTTTTTGCTTTTTATTCACTGCTTAATATTTTTAACACTTATGATTTGTAACTTGTCATTTTACCATTTATTTTAATAATAATTTATTTTCCTTTTTATTCTTCCCGCTTATCATTTTTAATGCTTATCATTTGTAACTCTCAGCATTTTCCCATTTATTGAATAATAATTTGATTTCCTTTATATTCTTCCCGCTTATCATTTATATCGTTTATCATTTGTAACTTTTGTCATTTTCCCATTTATTTTATAATAATTTAATTTCCTTTAATTCTTCCCGCTTATCATTATTCACGCTTTTCATTTGTAACTCTCGTCATTTTCCCATTTATTTTATTCATAATTTATCATTTATTTCCCTTTATATTTTCCCACTCATCATTTTTCCTATTTATTTTATTTATCATCCTTTATCATTATTTATTTCCCTTTTTAATTATACCACTTATTTTTCCCATTTATTTCACTCATCATCATTTCTCATCATTTATTTCCCTTTTTATTTTTCCTGCTTATCATTTTAACACATCATTTTACCCATTTACTTTATTCATCATCATTTATATTCATTAATTGCCCTTTTTCATTTTTCCTGTCTTTCATTTCGAAAAAAGTAGAATAACAATAGTGCGAAGGTCTTCGCCTTCACACGCAATTTCTCCAGGAATTGCAATTCTAGTTGTGTGAAGGCGAAGGCCTTCACACATTGTTATTCTACTTTATTATTATTATTATTATTATTATTATTATTATTATTAAACAACTTATTCCGCCCACTTTTTTGGCACCTAACTAGTCCTACATGCTTCAACCGATTCACCCCATTCAAACTTTCACACATTCCAAAAATTCATGTCATGCTTGCTACCATTTTTTTTATTCATAACATTTACCGTTTTTGTGTAATTAGCAAATTTGTGACTTATTATTCCCCATTCATTCTCAATGGCAGTTTCAACGCGAGTCATTTCCCTGCGTGGGTTCGAATTTTACATGTGTCACATTGGGCGTCTCACCATTACACAAACTCACACGACACTGGCTGCAGTTTTTTTCGACATAAACATTTATCGTTTTTGCATAATTAGTACATTTGTGGTGTAAAATTACACATTCATTCTTCATGGCGCATTCAACATGAACATTGATCTCATTAAGTAAATTCCACCACATTTAAAGAGGATTTCGATTAGCTCAGTTTGTAACGTGGGCATTTCTGAACTCTGGCCTATTCCCCGTGTGAGTTCGATTCCATCTGTGGGTACTGTTTTTTTTCCTTTTTATTCACTGCTTAATATTTTTAACGTTTATGATTTGTAACTTGTCATTTTCCATTTATTTTAATAATAATTCAATTTACTTTTTATTCTTCCCGCTTATCATTATTAATGCTTACCATTTGTAACTCTCGTCATTTTCCCATTTATTATATAATAATTTATTTTCCTTTTTATTCATCCCGCTTATCACTTTTAACGTTTATCATTTGTAACTCGTCACTAGACTAACGACCTCAGTTTTATGTGTTCGATCCCCACATTCGGCAACTGTATGTTTTCCCCATTTATTTGCCTTTATATTTTTCACATTTATCGTTTATCCCATTCATCTTAATATCATTTATTTCCCTTTTTATTTTTCCAATTTATATTTCCCATTAATTTCATTCATCATCATTTATCATCATTTATTTCCCTTTTTATTTTTTCTGCTTATCATTATAACACTCATTTTACCCATTTATTTTATTCATCATCATTTATCATCATTAATTTCCCTTTTTCATTTCGAAAAAAGTAGAATAACAATAGTGCGAAGGTCTTCGCCTTCACACGCAATTTCTCCAGAAATTGCAATTCTAGTTATTATTATTATTAAACAACTTATTCCGCCCGCTTTTTTGACACCTAACTAGTCCTACATGCTTCAACCGATTCACCCCATTCAAACTTTCACACATTCCAAATATTCATGGCATGCTTGCTACCATTTTTTTTGTTGATAATATTTACCGTTTTTGTGTAATTAGCAAATTTGTGACTTTTAAATCCCCATTCATTCTTAATGGCGATTTCAACACGAGCCACTTTCCCGCGTGGGTTCGAATTCTACATGTGTCACATCTGGCGTCTCACCATTACACAAACTCACACGACACTGGCTGCAGTTTTTTCGTCATAAACATTTATCGTTTTTAAATAATTAGTACATTTGTGGTGTAAAATTGCGCATTCATTCTTAATGGCGCATTCAACATGAACATTCATGACATTAAGCATATTACACCACCTCAAAAAAGGCAAACCAATTAGCTCACTTGGTAATGCGGGCGCTTATTAACTAGAGCCGTTTTCCCGTGTGAGTTCGATTCCAACTACAGGTACTGCATTTTTTCCTTTTTATTCACTGCTTAATATTTTTAACTCTTATGATTTGTAACTTGTCATTTTACCATTTATTTTAATAATAATTTATTTTCCTTTTTATTCTTCCCGCTTATCATTTTTAATGCTTATCATTTGTAACTCTCGTCATTTTCCCATTTATTGTATAATAATTTGATTTCCTTTATATTCTTCCCGCTTATCATTTTTATCGTTTATCATTTGTAACTTTTGTCATTTTCCCATTTATTTTATAATAATTTAATTTCCTTTTTATTCTTCCCGCTTATCATTATTCACGCTTTTCATTTGTAACTCTCGTCATTTTCCCATTTATTTTATTCATAATTTATCATTTATTTCCCTTTTTATTTTTCCCACTCATCATTTTTCCTATTTATTTTATTTCTCATCATTTATCATTATTTATTTCCCTTTTTATTTTTACCACTTATTTTTCCCATTTATTTCATTCATCATCATTTATCATCATTTATTTCCCTTTTTATTTTTCCTGCTTATCATTTTAACACATCATTTTACCCATTTACTTTATTCATCATCATTTATATTCATTAATTGCCCTTTTTCATTTTTCCTGTCTTTCATTTCGAAAAAAGTAGAATAACAATAGTGCGAAGGTCTTCGCCTTCACACGCAATTTCTCCAGGAATTGCAATTCTAGTTGTGTGAAGGCGAAGGCCTTCACACATTGTTATTCTACTTTATTATTATTATTGTGTGAAGGCGAAGGCCTTCACACATTGTTATTCTACTTTATTGTGTGAAGGCGAAGGCCTTCACACATTGTTATTCTACTTTATTATTATTATTATTATTATTATTATTATTATTATTATTATTATTATTCAACTTATTCCTCCCACTTTTTTGACACCTAACTAGTCCTACATGCTTCAACCGATTCACCCCGTTCAAACTTTCACACATTCCAAAAATTCATGGCATGCTTGCTACCATCTTTTTTGTTGATAACATTTACCGTTTTTGTGTAATTAGCAAATTTGTGACTTTTAAATCCCCATTCATTCTTAATGGCGATTTCAACACGAGCCATTTTCCCGCGTGGGTTCGAATTTTACACGTGTCACATCTGGCGTCTCACCATTACACAAACTCACACGACACTGGCTGCAATTTTTTTCGTAATAAACATTTATGGTCTTTGCATAATTAGTACATTTGTGCTATAAATTACGCATTCATTCTTAATGGCGCATTCAACATGAACATTCATGACGTTAAGCAAATTACACCACTTCAAAAAAGCTAACCAAATAGCTCAGTTAGTAAAGAGGGCCCTTCAGGTCTCTGGCCACTTCCCCGCGTGAGTTCGATTCCAACTGCGGGTATTGCTTTTTTTCCTTTTTATTCACTGCTTAATATTTTTAACGCTTATGATTTGTAACTTGTCATTTTACCATTTATTTTAATAACAATTTATTTTCCTTTTTATTCTTCCCGCTTATCATTTTTAATGCTTATCATTTGTAACTCTCGTCATTTTCCCATTTATTGTATAATAATTTGATTTCCTTTATATTCTTCCCGCTTATCATTTTTATCGTTTATCATTTGTAACTTTTGTCATTTTCCCATTTATTTTATAATAATTTAATTTCCTTTTTATTCTTCCCGCTTATCATTATTCACGCTTTTCATTTGTAACTCTCGTCATTTTCCCATTGATTTTATTCATAATTTATCATTTATTTCCCTTTTTATTTTTCCCACTCATCATTTTTCCTATTTATTTTATTTATCATCATTTATCATTATTTATTTCCCTTTTTATTTTTCCCATTAATTTCATTCATCATCATTTCTCATCATTTATTTCCCTTTTTATTTTTCCTGCTTATCATTTTAACACATCATTTTACCCATTTACTTTATTCATCATCATTTATATTCATTAATTGCCCTTTTTCATTTTTCCTGTCTTTCATTTCGAAAAAAGTAGAATAACAATAGTGCGAAGGTCTTCGCCTTCACACGCAATTTCTCCAGGAATTGCAATTCTAGTTATTATTATTATTCAACTTATTCCTCCCACTTTTTTGACACCTAACTAGTCCTACATAGTTCAACCGATTCACCCCGTTCAAACTTTCACACATTCCAAAAATTCATGGCATGCTTGCTACCATTTTTTATGTTCATAACATTAACCGTTTTTGTGTAATTAGCAAATTTGTGACTTTTAAATCCCCATTTATTCTTAATGGCGATTTCAACACGAGCCATTTTCCTGCGTGGGTTCGAATTTTACATGTGTCACATCTGGCGTCTCACCATTACACAAACTCACACGACACTGGCTGCAGTTTTTTTCGTCATAAACATTTATCGTTTTTGCATAATTAGTACATTTGTGGTATAAAATTACGCATTCATTCTTAATGGCGCATTCAACATGAACATTGATGACATTAAGCAAATTACACTATTTCAAAATAGCAAATCAATTAGCTCACTTGGTAATGCAGGCGCTTATTAACTTGAGCCGCTTCCCCGCGTCAGTTCGATTCCAACTGTAGGTACCGCTTTTTTCCCTTTTTATTCACTGCTTAATATTTTTAACGCCTATGATTTGTAACTTGTCATTTTACCATTTATTTTAATAATAATTTATTATTCCCGTTTATCATTTTTAATGCTTATCATTTGTAACTCGTCATTTTCCCATTTATTGTATAATAATTTAATTTCCTTTATATTCTTTCCGCTTATCATTTTTATCGTTTATCATTTGTAACTTTTGTCATTTTCCCATTTATTTTATAATTTAATTTCCTTT
Source organism: Syngnathus floridae (assembly GCF_059516105.1). Lineage (NCBI taxonomy): Eukaryota > Metazoa > Chordata > Actinopteri > Syngnathiformes > Syngnathidae > Syngnathus > Syngnathus floridae. The sequence goes on from NC_142422.1 coordinate 13,874,140, forward strand.
TTATTCTTCCCGCTTATCATTATTCACGCTTTTCATTTGTAACTCTCGTCATTTTCCCATTTATTTTATTCATAATTTATCATTTATTTCCCTTTTTATTTTTCCCACTCATCATTTTTCCTACTTATATAATTTATCATCATTTATCATTATTTATTTCCCTTTTTATTTTTACCACTTATTTTTCCCATTTATCTCATTCATCATCATTTCTCATCATTTATTTCCCTTTTTATTTTTCCTGCTTATCATTTTAACACATCATTTTACACATTTACTTTATTCATCATCATTTATATTCATTAATTGCCCTTTTTCATTTTTCCTGTCTATTATTTCGAAAAAAGTAGAATAACAATAGTGCGAAGGTCTTCGCCTTCACACGCAATTTCTCCAGGAATTGCAATTCTAGTTATTATTATTATTCAACTTATTCCTCCCACTTTTTTGACACCTAACTAGTCCTACATGCTTCAACCGATTCACCCCGTTCAAACTTTCACACATTCCAAAAATTCATGGCATGCTTGCTACCATCTTTTTTGTTGATAACATTTACCGTTTTTGTGTAATTAGCAAATTTGTGACTTTTAAATCCCCATTCATTCTTAATGGCGATTTCAACACGAGCCATTTTCCCGCGTGGGTTCGAATTTTACACGTGTCACATCTGGCGTCTCACCATTACACAAACTCACACGACTGGCTGCAGTTTTTTTCGTCATAAACATTTATCGTTTTTGCATAATTAGTACATTTGTGGTGTAAAATTACGCATTCATTCTTAATGGCGCATTCAACGTGAACATTCATGAAATTAAGCAAATACGACCACTTCAAAAAAGCTAACCAATTAGCTCACTTGGTCACGCGGGTGCTGATTAACTCGAGCCGCTTCCCCGCGTGAGTTCGATTCCGACTGTGGGCACTGCTTTTTTTTTCCTTTTTTATTCACTGCTTAATATTTTTAACGCTTATGATTTGTAACTTGTCATTTTACCATTTATTTTAAAAATAATTTATTTTCCCTTTTATTCTTCCCGCTTATCATTTTTAATGCTTATCAATTTTAACTCTCGTCATTTTCCCATTTATTGTATAATAATTTGATTTCCTTTATATTCTTCCCGCTTATCGTTTTTAACGTTTATCATTTGTAACTGTTGTCATTTTCCCATTTATTTTATAATAATTTAATTTCCTTTTTATTCTTCCCGCTTATCATTATTCACGCTTTTCATTTGTAACTCTCGTCATTTTCCCATTTATTTTATTCATAATTTATCATTTAGTTCCCTTTTTATTTTTCCCACTCATCATTTTTCCTATTTATTTTATTTATCATCATTTATCATTATTTATTTCCCTTTTTATTTTTACCACTTATTTTTCCCATTTATTTCATTCATCATCATTTCTCATCATTTATTTCCCTTTTTATTTTTCCTGTTCATCATTTTAACACATCATTTTACCCATTTACTTTATTCATCATCATTTATATTCATTGCCCTTTTTCATTTTTCCTGTCTTTCATTTCGAAAAAAGTAGAATAACAATAGTGTGAAGGTCTTCGCCTTCACACGCAATTTCTCCAGAAATTGCAATTCTAGTTATTATTATTATTATAATTATTATTATTCAACTTATTCCTCCCACTTTTTTGACACCTAACTAGTCCTACATGCTTCAACCGATTCACCCCATTCAAACTTTCACACATTCTAAAAATTCATGGCATGCTTGCTACCATTTTATTTGTTCATAACATTTACAGTTTTTGTGTAATTAGCAAATTTGTGACTTTTAAATCCCCATTTATTCTTAATGGCGATTTCAACACGAGCCATTTCCCTGCGTGGGTTCGAATTTTACACATGACACATTGGGCGTCTCACCATTACACAAACTCACACGACACTGGCTGATATTTTTTTCGTAATAAACATTTATGGTCTTTGCATAATTAGTACATTTGTGCTATAAATTACGCATTCATTCTTAATGGCGCATTCAACATGAACATTCATGACATCAAGCAAATTACACCACTTCAAAAAAGCAAATCAATTAGCTCAGGTGGTAACACAGGTGCTTATTAACTCGAGCTGCTTCCCCGCGTGAGTTCGATTCCAACTGTGGGTACTGCTTTTTTTCCTTTTTATTCACTGCTTAATATTTTTAACGCTTATGATTTGTAACTTGTTATTTTACCATTTATTTTAATAATAATTTATTTTCCTTTTTATTCTTCCCGTTTATCATTTTTAATGCTTATCATTTGTAACTCTCGTCATTTTCCCATTTATTGTATAATAATTTAATTTCCTTTATATTCTGACCGCTTATCATTTTTATCGTTTATCATTTGTAACTTTTGTCATTTTCCCATTTATTTTATAATTTAATTTCCTTTTTATTCTTCCCGCTTATCATTATTCACGCTTTTCATTTGTAACTCTCGTCATTTTCCCATTTATTTTATTCATAATTTATCATTTATTTCCCTTTTTATTTTTCCCACTCATCATTTTTCCTATTTATTTTATTTTTCATCATTTATCATTATTTATTTCCCTTTTTATTTTTACCACTAATTTTTCCCATTTATTTCATTCATCATCATTTATCATCATTTATTTCCCTTTTTATTTTTCCTGCTTATCATTTTAACACATCATTTTACCCATTTACTTTATTCATCATCATTTATATTCATTAATCGCCCTTTTTCATTTTTCCTGTCTTTCATTTCGAAAAAAGTAGAATAACAATAGTGCGAAGGTCTTCGCCTTCACACGCAATTTCTCCAGGAATTGCAATTCTAGTTGTGTGAAGGCGAAGGCCTTCACACATTGTTATTCTACTTTATTATTATTATTATTATTATTATTATTCAACTTATTCCTCTCACTTTTTTGGCACCTAACTAGTCCTACATGCTTCAACTGATTCACCCCATTCTAACTTTCACACATTCCAAAAATTCATGGCATGCTTGCTACCATTTTTTTTGTTGATAACATTTACCGTTTTTGTGTAATTAGCAAATTTGTGACTTTTAAATCCCCATTCATTCTTAATGGAGATTTCAACACGAGCCACTTTCCCGCGTGGGTTCGAATTTTACAGTGGGCGGAATTTATTTAAAAAAAAAAGTAGAATAACAATAGTGTGAAGGTCTTCGCCTTCACGCGCAATTTCTCCAGGAATTGCAGATTGCTAGTTATTATTATTATTCAACTTATTCCTCCCACTTTTTTGACACCTAACTAGTCCTACATGCTTCAACCGATTCACCCCATTCAAACTTTCACACATTCTAAAAATTCATGGCATGCTTGCTACCATTTTATTTGTTCATAACATTTACAGTTTTTGTGTAATTAGCAAATTTGTGACTTTTAAATCCCCATTTATTCTTAATGGCGATTTCAACACGAGCCATTTCCCTGCGTGGGTTCGAATTTTACACATGACACATTGGGCGTCTCACCATTACACAAACTCACACGACACTGGCTGCAATTTTTTTCGTAATAAACATTTATGGTCTTTGCATAATTAGTACATTTGTGCTATAAATTACGCATTCATTCTTAATGGCGCATTCAACATGAACATTCATGACATCAAGCAAATTGCACCACTTCAAAAAAGCAAATCAATTAGCTCAGGTGGTAACACAGGTGCTTTTTAACGCGAGCTGCTTCCCCGCGTGAGTTCGATTCCAACTGTGGGTACTGCTTTTTTTCCTTTTTATTCACTGCTTAATATTTTTAACGCTTATGATTTGTAACTTGTTATTTTACCATTTATTTTAATAATAATTTATTTTCCTTTTTATTCTTCCCGCTCATCATTTTTAATGCTTATCATTTGTAACTCTCGTCATTTTCCCATTTATTGTATAATAATTTAATTTCCTTTATATTCTGACCGCTTATCATTTTTATCGTTTATCATTTGTAACTTTTGTCATTTTCCCATTTATTTTATAATTTAATTTCCTTTTTATTCTTCCCGCTTATCATTATTCCCGCTTTTCATTTGTAACTCTCGTCATTTTCCCATTTATTTTATTCATAATTTATCATTTATTTCCCTTTTTATTTTTCCCACTCATCATTTTTCCTATTTATTTTATTTATCATCATTTATCATTATTTATTTCCCTTTTTATTTTTACCACTTATTTTTCCCATTTATTTCATTCATCATCATTTCTCATCATTTATTTCCCTTTTTATTTTTCCTGCTTATCATTTTAACACATCATTTTACCCATTTACTTTATTCATCATCATTTATATTCATTAATTGCCCTTTTTCATTTTTCCTGTCTTTCATTTCGAAAAAAGTAGAATAACAATAGTGCGAAGGTCTTCGCCTTCACACGCAATTTCTCCAGGAATTGCAATTCTAGTTATTATTATTATTCAACTTATTCCTCTCACTTTTTTGGCACCTAACTAGTCCTACATGCTTCAACTGATTCACCCCATTCTAACTTTCACACATTCCAAAAATTCATGGCATGCTTGCTACCATTTTTTTTGTTGATAACATTTACCGTTTTTGTGTAATTAGCAAATTTGTGACTTTTAAATCCCCATTCATTCTTAATGGAGATTTCAACACGAGCCACTTTCCCGCGTGGGTTCGAATTTTACAGTGGGCGGAATTTATTTAAAAAAAAAGTAGAATAACAATAGTGTGAAGGTCTTCGCCTTCACGCGCAATTTCTCCAGGAATTGCAGATTGCTAGTTATTATTATTATTCAACTTATTCCTCTCACTTTTTTGGCACCTAACTAGTCCTACATGCTTCAACTGATTCACCCCATTCTAACTTTCACACATTCCAAAAATTCATGGCATGCTTGCTACCATTTTTTTTGTTGATAACATTTACCGTTTTTGTGTAATTAGCAAATTTGTGACTTTTAAATCCCCATTCATTCTTAATGGAGATTTCAACACGAGCCACTTTCCCGCGTGGGTTCGAATTTTACAGTGGGCGGAATTTATTTAAAAAAAAAGTAGAATAACAATAGTGTGAAGGTCTTCGCCTTCACGCGCAATTTCTCCAGGAATTGCAGATTGCTAGTTGTGTGAAGGCGAAGGCCTTCACACATTGTTATTCTACTTTATTATTGTGTGAAGGCGAAGGCCTTCACACATTGTTATTCTACTTTATTATTATTATTATTATTATTATTATTCAACTTATTCCTCTCACTTTTTTGGCACCTAACTAGTCCTACATGCTTCAACCGATTCACCCCGTTCAAACTTTCACACATTCCAAAAATTCATGGCATGCTTGCTACCATTTTTTTTTGTTGATAACATTTACCGTTTTTGTGTAATTAGCAAATTTGTGACTTTTAAATCCCCATTCATTCTTAATGGCGATTTCAACACGAGCCACTTTCCCGCGTGGGTTCGAATTTTACACGTGTCACATCTGGCGTCTCACCATTACACAAACTCACACGACACTGGCTGCAGTTATTTTCGTCATAAACATTTATCGTTTTGGCATAATTAGTACATTTGTGGTGTAAAATTACGCATTCATTCTTAATGGCGCATTCAACATGAACATTCATGACATTAAGCAAATTACACCACTTCCAAAAAGCAAACCAATTAGCTCACTTGGTAACGCGGGCGTTTATTAACTCGAGCCGCTTCCCCGCGTGAGTTCGATTCCAACTGCGGGTACTGCTTTTTTTCCTTTTTATTCACTGCTTAATATTTTTCACGCTTATGATTTGTAACTTGTCATTTTACCATTTATTTTAATAATAATTTATTTTCCTTTTTATTCTTACCGCTTATCATTTTTAATGCTTATCATTTGTAACTCGCGTCATTTTCCCATTTATTGTATAATAATTTGATTTCCTTTATATTCTTCCCGCTTATCATTTTTATCGTTTATCATTTGTAACTTTTGTCATTTTCCCATTTATTTTATAATAATTTAAGTTCCTTTAAATTCTTCCCGCTTATCATTATTCACGCTTTTCATTTGTAACTCTCGTCATTTTCCCATTTATTTTATTCATAATTTATCATTTATTTCCCTTTTTATTTTTCCCACTCATCATTTTTCCTATTTATTTTATTTATCAGCATTTATCATTATTTACTTCCCTTTTTATTTTTACCACTTATTTTTCCCATTTATTTCATTCATCATCATTTATTTCCCTTTTTATTTTTCCTGCTTATCATTTTAACACATCATTTTATCCATTTACTTTATTCATCATCATTCATATTCATTAATTGCCCTTTTTCATTTTTCCTGTCTTTCATTTCTAAAAAAGTAGAATAACAATAGTGCGAAGGTCTTCGCCTTCACACGCAATTTCTCCAGGAATTGCAATTCTAGTTATTATTATTATTATTATTAAACAACTTATTCCGCCCGCTTTTTTGGCACCTAACTAGTCCTACATGCGTCAACCGATTCACCCCGTTCAAACTTTCACACATTCCAAAAATTCATGGCATGCTTGCTACCATTTTTTTTGTTGATAATATTTACCGTTTTTGTGTAATTAGCAAATTTGTGACTTTTAAATCCCCATTCATTCTTAATGGCGATTTCAACACGAGCCACTTTCCCGCGTGGGTTCGAATTCTACATGTGTCACATCTGGCGTCTCACCATTACACAAACTCACACGAGACTGGCTGCAGTTTTTTCGTCATAAACATTTATCGTTTTTGCATAATTAGTACATTTGTGGTGTAAAATTGCGCATTCATTCTTAATGGCGCATTCAACATGAACATTCATGACATTAAGCATATTACACCACCTCAAAAAAGCAAACCAATTAGCTCACTTGGTAACGCGGGCGCTTATTAACTAGAGCCGTTTTCCCGTGTGAGTTCGATTCCAACTACAGGTACTGCTTTTTTTCCTTTTTATTCACTGCTTAATATTTTTAACTCTTATGATTTGTAACTTGTCATTTTACCATTTATTTTAATAATAATTTATTTTCCTTTTTATTCTTCCCGCTTATCATTTTTAATGCTTATCATTTGTAACTCTCGTCATTTTCCCATTTATTGTATAATAATTTGATTTCCTTTATATTCTTCCCGCTTATCATTTTTATCGTTTATCATTTGTAACTTTTGTCATTTTCCCATTTATTTTATAATAATTTAATTTCCTTTTTATTCTTCCCGCTTATCATTATTCACGCTTTTCATTTGTAACTCTCGTCATTTTCCCATTTATTTTATTCATAATTTATCATTTATTTCCCTTTTTATTTTTCCCACTCATCATTTTTCCTATTTATTTTATTTCTCATCATTTATCATTATTTATTTCCCTTTTTATTTTTACCACTTATTTTTCCCATTTATTTCATTCATCATTTATCATCATTTATTTCCCTTTTTATTTTTCCTGCTTATCATTTTAACACATCATTTTACCCTTTTACTTTATTCATCATCATTTATATTCATTAATTGCCCTTTTTCATTTTTCCCGTCTTTCATTTCGAAAAAAGTAGAATAACAATAGTGCGAAGGTCTTCGCCTTCACACGCAATTTCTCCAGGAATTGCAATTCTAGTTAGTGTGAAGGTGAAGACCTTCACACTATTGTTATTGCTGTCCTTTATTATTATTATTATTATTATTATTATTAGTGTGAAGGTGAAGACCTTCACACTATTGTTATTGCTGTCCTTTATTATTATTATTATTATTATTGTGTGAAGGCGAAGGCCTTCACACATTGTTATTCTACTTTATTATTATTATTATTATTATTATTATTATTATTATTATTATTCAACTTATTCCTCCCACTTTTTTGACACCTAACTAGTCCTACATGCTTCAACCGATTCACCCCATTCAAACTTTCACACATTTTAAAAATTCATGGCATGCTTGCTACCATTTTATTTGTTCATAACATTTACAGTTTTTGTGTAATTAGCAAATTTGTGACTTTTAAATCCCCATTTATTCTTAATGGCGATTTCAACACGAGCCATTTCCCTGCGTGGGTTCGAATTTTACACATGACACATTGGGCGTCTCACCATTACACAAACTCACACGACACTGGCTGCAATTTTTTTCGTAATAAACATTTATGGTCTTTGCATAATTAGTACATTTGTGCTATAAATTACGCATTCATTCTTAATGGCCTATTCAACATGAACATTCATGACATTAAGCAAATTACACCACTTCAGAAAAGCAAATAAATTAGCTCAGGCGGTAACACGGGCGCTTATTAACTCGAGCCGCTTCCCCGCGTGAGTTCGATTCCAACTGTGGGTACTGCTTTTTTTCCTTTTTATTCACTGCTTAATATTTTTAACGCTTATGATTTGTAACTTGTCATTTTACCATTTATTTTAATAATAATTTATTTTCCTTTTTATTCTTCCCGCTTATCATTTTTAATGCTTATCATTTGCAACTCTCGTCATTTTCCCATTTATTGAATAATAATTTGATTTCCTTTATATTCTTCCCGCTTATCATTTATATCGTTTATCATTTGTAACTTTTGTCATTTTCCCATTTATTTTATAATAATTTAATTTCATTTAATTCTTCCCGCTTATCATTATTCACGCTTTTCATTTGTAACTCTTGTCATTTTCCCATTTATTTTATTCATAATTTATCATTTATTTCCCTTTATGTTTTCCCACTCATCATTTTTCCTATTTATTTTATTTATCATCATTTATCATTATTTATTTCCCTTTTTATTTTTACCACTTATTTTTCCCATTTATTTCATTCATCATCATTTATTTCCCTTTTTATTTTTCCTGTTTATCATTTTAACACATCATTTTACCCATTTACTTTATTCATCATCATTTATATTCATTAATTGCCCTTTTTCATTTTTCCTGTCTTTCATTTCGAAAAAAGTAGAATAACAATAGTGCGAAGGTCTTCGCCTTCACACGCAATTTCTCCAGGAATTGCAATTCTAGTTATTATTATTATTCTACTTATTCCGCTCACTTTTTTGACGCTTAACTACTTCCACATACTTCAACCGATTCACTCCGTTCCACTTTTCACTGATTCCAAATATTCATGACACGGCTGCTTACATTTTTTTCGTTCAAAAAATTTTCCGTTTTCGCAAAATTCACAAAATTCCGGCAAATTCTTCCCCATTCATTCTTAATGGCAGATTCAACAGTTCACATTTTTGTTGTTCCAGTTTGAAATGCACTTATTTCAACACATTCAAATCACATTGGGGACATTCCAAAATTGCCAAATTCAAAAATTTCACGTTTTCACTTTTAAAATTTGCACAAAATTTTGCAAAATTTCACAAAATTTAGTTTTTCACTTCTAATTTCTACATTTTTCCACCGATTCAACTCGTTCCAACTTTCAAGTGTTCATCTTTTGCCTACCTATTCCACACCTTCCCACTTACCAAAATTTCCAAATTTTCAATTTTGAAATTCACACCAAATTTTCCCAAAATTTAGTTTTTCCCTTCTAATTTCTACATTTTTCAACCGATTCAACCCATTCCAACTTTATTCACTTTGTTCACCTTATGCTTACCATATTCACCCCCTTCACCCCCACTTCCACAATTCAACCCTTGACCCCCACTTCCAGAGTGGCGGCCATCTTGGATTGACCCTGAAGTGCCCCAATGAACCCGGAATGAACTGGAAGTGCCCCAAATCAAACCGGAATTGACCCCAAATGAACCGGAAGTGACCTCAGGTAAACCGGAAGTGACCCCAAATCAAACCGGAAGTTACCCCAAATCAAACCGGAAGTGACCTTTTTAAACCGGAAGTGACCCCAAATAAACCGGAAGTGACCTCAGCTAGACCGGAAGTGCCTCTAATCAAACCGGAAGTGACCTAAATAGACCGGAAGTGACCCAAATCAAACCGGAAAGGACCCCAAATGAACCGGAAGTGACCTCAGGTAAACCGGAAGTGACCCCAAATCAAACCGGAAGTGACCTTTTTAAACCGGAAGTGACCTTTTTTAACCGGAAGTGACCCCAAATAAACCGGAAGTGACCTCAGCTAGACCGGAAGTGCCTCTATTCAAACCGGAAGTGACTCAAATAGACCGGAAGTGACCCAAATCAAACCGGAAGTGACCCAAAATGAACCGGAAGTGACCTCAGGTAAACCGGAAGTGACCCCAAATCAAACCGGAAGTCATCTTTTTAAACCGGAAGTGACCTATTTAAACCGGAAGTGACCCCAAATAAACCGTAAGTGACCTCAGCTCGACCGGAAGTGCCTCTAATCAAACCGGAAGTGACCTAAATAGACCGGAAGTGACCCAAATCAAACCGAAAGTGACCATATTTCAACGTTAAGTGCCCTAAATACCTACATTTAAGCTAACTTTTGCAAATGTTGCCCGATTAAACCCGTTTCAACATTTTAACCCCAAAAGTCAACCTCCTGAAGCCGTTTTTTTTCCATTTGTTCTAAATTTCAAAAAATTTTGGCGCAATTTTTTTTTCTTTTAATTCCCATTCATTCTCTATTAGGATTCAAGATTTGCTCTAACTTCTACATTTTTTAACCGATTCAACTCGTTCCAACTTTCAACTGTTCATCTTTCTTCCCACTTACCAAAAATTCTCTACAATTTTGTTTTTCTACTCTAATTTCTACATTTTTCAACTTATTCAACCCATTCCACCTTTCAACTGTTCATCATTTTTCTACCTATTCCACAACTTCCCACTTACCCAAAATTCCAAATTTTCAATTTTGAAATTCACACCCAATTTTCCCAAATTTCCTTTTTCCCTTGTAATTTCTACATTTTTCAACCGATTCAACTGTTTTCAACATCATTCTGCAGCATTCCCCGAGTATTTATTCAACCTCTTCACCTTCACACGCAATTTCTTCAGGAATTGCAAATTCTAGTTATTATTATTATTCTACTTATTCCGCTCACTTTTTTGACGCTTAACTACTTCCACATACTTCAACCGATTCACTCCGTTCCACTTTTCACTTATTCCAAATATTCATGACACGGCTGCTTACATTTTTTTTGTTCGAAAAATTTTCCGTTTTCACAAAATTCACGATTTTGTGGCATTTTTTTCCCCATTCATTCTTAATGGCAGATTCAACATTTCACATTTTTGTTGTTCCAGTTTGAAATTCACTTATTTCAACACATTCAAATCACATTGGGGACATTCCCAAACTTGCCAAATTCAAAAATTTCACGTTTTCACTTTTAAAATTTGCACAAAATTTTGCAAAATTTCACAAAATTTAGTTTTTCACTTCTAGTTTCTACATTTTTCCACCGATTCAACTCGTTCCAACTTTCAACTGTTCATCTTTTGCCTACCTATTCCACACCTTCCCACTTACCAAAATTTCCAAATTTTCAATTTTGAAATTCACACCAAATTTTCCCAAAATTTAGTTTTTCCCTTCTAATTTCTACATTTTTCAACCGATTCAACCCATTCCAACTTTATTCACTTTGTTCACCTTATGCTTACCATATTCACCCCCTTCACCCCCACTTCCACAATTCAACCCTTGACCCCCACTTCCAGAGTGGCGGCCATCTTGGATTGACCTTGAAGTGCCCCAAATCAAACCGGAATTGACCCCAAATGAACCGGAAGTGACCTCAGGTAAACCGGAAGTGACCCCAAATCAAACCGGAAGTGACCCCAAATCAAACCGGAAGTGACCTTTTTAAACCGGAAGTGACCTTTTTAAACCGTAAGTGACCCCAAATAAACCGGAAGTGACCTCAGCTAGACCGGAAGTGCCTCTAATCAAACCGGAAGTGACCCAAATAGACCGGAAATGACCCAAATCAAACCGGAAGTGACCATATTTCAACATTAAGTGCCCTAAATACCTACATTTGCGCTAACTTTTGCAAATTTTGCCCGATAAAACCCGTTTCAACATTTTAACCCCAAAAGTGAACCTCCTGAAGCTGTTTTTTTCCTTTTGTTCCAAATTTCAAAAAATTTAGGCGCAATTTTTTTTTCTTTTAATTCCCATTCATTCTCTATTAGGATTCAAGATTTGCTCTAACTTCTACATTTTTTAACCGATTCAACTCATTCCAACTTTACACTGTTCATCTTTTGCCTTCCTATTCCACAACTTCCCACTTACCAAAAATTCTCTACAATTTTGTTTTTCTACTCTAGTTTCTACATTTTTCAACTTATTCAACCCATTCCACCTTTCAACAGTTCATCATTTTCCTACCTATTCCACAACTTCCCACTTACCCAAAATTCCAAATTTTCAATTTTGAAATTCACACCCAATTTTCCCAAATTTGCTTTTTCCCTTTTAATTTCTACATTTTTCAACCGATTCAACTCTTTTCAACATCATTCTGCAGCATTCCCCAAGTATTTATTCAACCTCTTCACCTTCACACGCAATTTCTTCAGGAATTGCAAATTCTAGTTATTATTATTATTCTTCTATTTTATTCCCGCCACTTTTTTGTCCCGCTTCTTCTTCCACATAAATCATCCGATTCACTCCGTTCCACTTTTGACGTATTCCAAATATTCACGAGATGAGCGCTTCCATTTTTCTCGTTCCGAAAATTTTCCGATTTCGCAAAATTCGCGAATTTACGACAAATTTTTCCCCATTCATTCTCAATGGCAGATTCGACATTTCACATTTACGTCATTCCCCTTTTAAATTCACCTCATTCAGCACAATCAAACCACATTCGGAATGATTCTCGACATTCCAAAAATTCCCAAATTCAAAAATTTCACGTTTTCACGTTAAAAATTCCGACAAAATTTCACGAAATTTCGTTTTTCACCTCTAATTTCTACATTTTTCGACCGATTCAACCCGTTCCAACTTCCAACTGTTCATCTTTTGCCTACCTATACCACAACTTCCCACTTACAAAAAAATTCCAAATTTTCAAATTTGAAATTCAACCAAATTCTTCGTAATTTCGTTTTTCTACTCTAATTTCTACATTTTTCAACCGATTCAACCCATTCCAACTTTCAACTGTTCATCTTTTGCCTGCCTATTCCACAACTTCTCACCTACCAAAAATTCCAAAATTTCAAATTTGAAATTCAACCAAATTCTCCAAAATTTCGTTTTTCTACTCTAACTTCTACGTTTTTCAACCGATTCAACCCATTCCAACTTTCAACTGTTCATCTTTTGCCTACCTATTCCACACCTTCCCACTTACCAAAATTTCCAAATTTTCAATTTTGAAATTCAACCAAATTCTCCAAAATTTGGTTTTTCTACTCTAATTTCTACATTTTTCAACCGATTCAACCCATTCCAACTTTATTCACTTTGGTCACCTCATCCTTACCATATTCACCCCCTTCACCCCCACTTCCACTATGCTTACAAAATTCAACCCTTGACCCCCACTTCCAGTGTGGCGGCCATCTTGGATTGACCCTGAAGTGCTCCCAATGAACCTAGAATGAACCGGAAGTGCCCCAAATCGAACCGGAAGTGACCTTAGGTAAACAGGAAGTGACCTCAGGTAAACCGGAAGTGACCCCAAATCAAACCGGAAGTGACCTTTTTAAACCGGAAGTGACCTTTTTAAACCGGAAGTGACCCCAAATAAACCGGAAGTGACCTCAGCTAGACCGGAAGGGCCTCTAATCAAACCGGAAGTGACCCAAATCAAACCGGAAGTGACCCGAAATGAACCGGAAGTGACCTCAAGTAAACCGGAAGTGACCCCAAATCAAACCGGAAGTGACCTTTTTAAACCGGAAGTGACCTTTTTAAACCGGAAGTGACCCCTAATAAACCGGAAGTGACCTCAGCTAGACCAGAAGTGCCTCTTATCAAACCGGAAGTGACCCAAATAGACCGGAAGTGACCCAAATCAAACCGGAAGTGACCTTATTTCAACATTAACTGCCCTAAATAGCTACATTAGGCGCTAACTTTTGCATTTATTGTCCGATTGAACCCGTTTCAACATTTTAACCCCAAAAGTGAACCTCCTGAAGCCGTTTTTTATCGTTTTGTTCCAAATTTCAAAAAATTTTGGCGCAATTGTTTTTTCTTTTAATTCCCACTCATTCTCTATGGGGATTCAAGATTTGCTCTAACTTCTACATTATTTAACCGTTTCAACCCGTTCCAACTTTCAAATGTTCATCTTTTGCCTACCTATTCCACAATCTCCCACTTACCAAAAATTCCAAACTTTCAAATTTGAAATTCAACCATATTCACCAAAATTCTGTAGTACACTTCTATTTTCCACATTTCTCAAGAAATTCAACTAATTTCAACATCATTCGGCATCATTCCCCAAGAAGTGATTCAAAGTATTCGCCTTCACACGCAATTTCTCCAGAAATTGCATTTTCTAGTTATTATTATTATTATATTTTATTCTCCACACTTTTTTGTCCCGCTTCTTCTTCCACATTCTTCATCCGATTCACTCCGTTCCACTTTTGACGTATTCCAAATATTCACGAGATGAGCGCTTCCATTTTTCTCGTTCCGAAAATGTTCCGATTTCGCAAAATTCGCGAATTTACGACAAATTTTTCCCCATTCATTTTCAAATTCTCCAAAATTTCGTTTTTCTACTCTAACTTTAAAAATACTCTTAAAATTTAACGAAATTTCGTTTTTCACCTCTAATTTCTACATTTTTCAACCGATTCAACTCATTCCAACTTTCAACTGTTCATCTTTTGCCAACCTATTCCACAACTTCCCATTTGCCAAAAATTCCAAATTTGAAATTCAACCAAATTTTTCGTAATTTCGTTTTTCTACTCTAATTTCTACATTTTTCAACCGATTCTACTCATTCCAACTTTCAAGTGTTCATCTTTTGCCTACCTATTCCACAACGTCCCACTTACCAAAAATTCCAAATTTGAAATTCAACTAAATTCTCCAAAATTTCATTTTTCTACTCTAATTTCTACATTGTTCAACTGATTCAACCCATTCCAACTTTCAACTGTTCATCTTTTGCCTACCTATTCCACAACTTCCCGTTTACCAAAAATTCCAAATTTGAAATTCAACCAAATTTTTCAAAATTTCGTTTTTCTACTTTAATTTCTACATTTTTCAACCGATTCTACCCATTCCAACTTTCAACTGTTCATCTTTTGCCTACCTATTCCACAACGTCCCACTTACCAAAAATTCCAAATTTTAAGTTCAACCAAATTCTCCAAAATTTCATTTTCTACTCTAATTTCTACATTGTTCAACCGATTCAACCCATTCCAACTTTCAACTGTTCATCTTTTGCCTACCTATTCCACAACTTCCCGTTTACCAAAAATTCCAAATTTGAAATTCAACCAAATTTTTGTAAATTTCGTTTTTCTACTCTAATTTCTACATTTTTCAACCAATTCTACCCATTCCAACTTTCAACTGTTCATCTTTTGCCTACCTATTCCACAACTTCCCACTGATCAAAAATTCCAAATTTGAAATTCAACCAAATTCTCCAAATTTTCGTTTTTCTACTCTAATTTCTACATTTTTCAACTTATTCAACTCATTCCAACTTTCAACTGTTCATCTTTTGCCAACCTAGTCCACAACTTCCCATTTGCCAAAAATTCCAAATTTGAAATTCAACCTAATTTTTCTAAATTTCGTTTTTCTACTCTAATTTCTACATTTTTCAACCGATTCTACCCATTCCAACTTTCAACTGTTCATCTTTTTTCTACCTATTCCACAACTTTCCACTTACCAAAAATTCCAAACTTTCAAATTTGAAATTCAACCAAATTCTTCAAAATTTAGTATTACACTTCTATTTTCGACATTTCTCAAGAAATTCAACTCATTTCAACATCATTCAGCATCATTCCCCAAGAAGTGATTCAAAGTCTTCGCCTTCACACGCAATTTCTCCAGAAATTGCATTTTCTAGTTATTGTGTGAAGGCGATGGCCTTCACACATATGTTATTCTACACCATTCTCTATTATTATTGTGTGAAGGCGATGGCCTTCACACATATGTTATTCTACACCATTCTCTATTATTATTATTATATTTTATTCTCCACACTTTTTTGTCCCGCTTCTTCTTCCACATAATTCATCCGATTCACTCCGTTCCACTTTTCACATATTCCAAATATTCACGAGATGAGCGCTTCCATTTTTCTCGTTCCGAAAATGTTCCGATTTCGCAAAATTCGCGAATTTACGACAAATTTTTCCCCATTCATTCTTAATGGCAGATTCGACATTTCACTTTTACTTCATTCCCCTTTTAAATTCACCTCATTCATCACATTCAAACCACATTCGGAATGATTCTCGACATTCCCAAAATTTCCAAATTCAAAAATTTCACGTTTTTACGTTAAAAATTTCGACAAAATTTCACAAAATTCTGTTTTTCACCTCTAATTTGTACAATTTTTGACCGATTCAACCCATTCCAACTTTCAACTGTTCATCTTTTTCCTACCTATTCCACACCTTCCCACTTACAAAAATTTCCACATTTTTTATTTTGAAATTCACACCAAATTCTACAAAATTTCACTTTTCTACTCTAATTTCTACATTTTTCAACCGATTCAACCCATTCCAACTTTATTCACTTTAGTTACCTCATCCTTACCGTATTCACCCCCTTCACCCCCACTTCCACTATGCTTACACAATTCAACCCTTGACCCCCACTTCCAGTGTGGCGGCCATCTTGGATTGACCCTGAAGTGCTCCCAATGAACCTAGAATGAACCGGAAGTGCCCCAATTCGAACCGGAAGTGACCTTAGGTAAACCGGAAGTGACCCCAAATCAAACCGGAAGTGACCCCAAATCAAACCGGAAGTGACCTTTTTAAACCGGAAGTGACCCCAAATAAACCGGAAGTGACCTCAGCTAGACCGGAAGTGCCTCTTATCAAACCGGAAGTGACCCAAATAGACCGGAAGTGACCCAAATCAAACCGGAAGTGACCTTATTTCAACATTAACTGCCCTAAATAGCTACATTAGGCGCTAACTTTTGCATTTATTGTCCGATTGAACCCGTTTCAACATTTTAACCCCAAAAGTGAACCTCCTGAAGCCGTTTTTTATCGTTTTGTTCCAAATTTCAAAACATTTTGGCGCAATTGTTTTTCCTTTTAATTCCCACTCATTCTCTATGGGGATTCAAGATTTGCTCTAACTTCTACATTATTTAACCGTTTCAACCCGTTCCAACTTTCAACTGTTCATCTTTTGCCTACCTATTCCACAATCTCCCACTTACCAAAAATTCCAAACTTTCAAATTTGAAATTCAACCAAATTCACCAAAATTCTGTAGTACACTTCTATTTTCCACATTTCTCAAGAAATTCAACTAATTTCAACATCATTCGGCATCATTCCCCAAGAAGTGATTCAAAGTATTCGCCTTCACACGCAATTTCTCCAGAAATTGCATTTTCTAGTTATTATTATTGTGTGAAGGCGATGGCCTTCACACATATGTTATTCTACACCATTCTCTATTATTGTGTGAAGGCGATGGCCTTCACACATATGTTATTCTACACCATTCTCTATTATTATTATTATTATTATTATTATTATTATATTTTATTCTCCACACTTTTTTGTCCCGCTTCTTCTTCCACATAATTCATCCGATTCACTCCGTTCCACTTTTGACGTATTCCAAATATTCACGAGATGAGCGCTTCCATTTTTCTCGTTCCGAAAATTTTCCGATTTCGCAGAATTCGCGAATTTACGACAAATTTTTCCCCATTCATTCTCAATGGCAGATTCGACATTTCACATTTACGTCATTCCCCTTTTAAATTCACCTCATTCAGCACATTCAAACCACATTCGGAATGATTCTCGACATTCCCAAAATTCCCAAATTCAAAAATTTCACGTTTTCACGTTAAAAATTTCGACAAAATTTCACAAAATTTGGTTTTTCACCTCTAATTTCTACATTCTTTGACCGATTCAACCCATTCCAACTTTCAACTGTTCATCTTTTGCCTACCTATTCCACACCTTCCCACTTACCAAAATTTCCCAAAATTTTATTTTGAAATTCACACCAAATTCTACAAAATTTCGTTTTTTCACTCTAAATTCTACATTTTTCAACCGATTCAACCCATTCCAACTTTATTCACTTTGGTCACTTCATCCTTACCATATTCACCCCTTCACCCCCACTTCCACTATGCTTACACAATTCAACCCTTGACCCCCACTTCCAGTGTGGCGGCCATCTTGGATTGACCCTGAAGTGCTCCCAATGAACCTAGAATGAACCGGAAGTGCCCCAAATCAAACCTGAAGTGACCTTAGGTAAACAGGAAGTGACCTCAGGTAAACCGGAAGTGACCCCAAATCAAACCGGAAGTGACCTTTTTAAACCGGAAGTGACCTTTTTAAACCGGAAGTGACCCCAAATAAACCGGAAGTGACCTCAGCTAGACCGGAAGTGCCTCTTATCAAACCGGAAGTGACCCAAATAGACCGGAAGTGACCCAAATCAAACCGGAAGTGACCTTATTTCAACATTAACTGCCCTAAATAGCTACATTAGGCGCTAACTTTTGCATTTATTGTCCGATTGAACCCGTTTCAACATTTTAACCCCAAAAGTGAACCTCCTGAAGCCGTTTTTTATCGTTTTGTTCCAAATTTCAAAAAATGTTGGCGCAATTTTTTTTTTAATTCCCACTCATTCTCCATGGGGATTCAAGATTTGCTCTAACTTCTACATTATTTAACCGTTTCAACCCGTTCCAACTTTCAACTGTTCATCTTTTGCCTACCTATTCCACAACCTCCCACTTACCAAAAATTCCAAACTTTCAAATTTGAAATTCAACCAAATTCTCCTAAATTTTGTATTACACTTCTATTTTCCACATTTCTCAAGAAATTCAACTAATTTCAACATCATTCGGCATCATTCCCCAAGAAGTGATTCAAAGTATTCGCCTTCACACGCAATTTCTCCAGAAATTGCATTTTCTAGTTATTATTATTATTCTTCTATTTTATTCCCGCCACTTTTTTGTCCCGCTTCTTCTTCCACATAATTCATCCGATTCACTCCGTTCCACTTTTGACGTATTCCAAATATTCACGAGATGAGCGCTTCCATTTTTCTCGTTCCGAAAATTTTCCGATTTCGCAAAATTCGCGAATTTACGACAAATTTTTCCCCATTCATTCTCAATGGCAGATTCGACATTTCACATTTACGTCATTCCCCTTTTAAATTCACCTCATTCAGCACATTCAAACCACATTCGGAATGATTCTCGACATTCCCAAAATTCCCAAATTCAAAAATTTCACGTTTTCACGTTAAAACTTCCGACAAAATTTCACGAAATTTGGTTTTTCACATCTAATTTCTACATTTTTCGACCGATTCAACCCGTTCCAACTTCCAACTGTTCATCTTTTCACTACCTATTCCACAACTTCCCACTTACAAAAAAATTCCAAATTTTCAAATTTGAAATTCAACCAAATTCTTCGTAATTTCGTTTTTCTACTCTAATTTCTACATTTTTAAACCGATTCAACCCATTCCAACTTTCAACTGTTCATCTTTTGCCTGCCTATTCCACAACTTCTCACATACCAAATATTCAAAATTTTCAAATTTGAACTTCAACCAAATTCTACAAAATTTTGTTTTTTTACTCTAACTTCTACGTTTTTCAACCGATTCAACCCATTCCAACTTTCAACTGTTCATCTTTTGCCTGCCTATTCCACAACTTCTCACCTACCAAAAACTCCAAATTTTTAAATTTGAAATTCAACCAAATTCTCCAAAATTTTGTTTTTCTACTCTAACTTCTACATTTTTCAACCTATTCAACTCATTCCAACTTTCAACTGTTCATCTTTTGCCAACCTATTCTACAACTTCCCATTTGCCAAAAATTCCAAATTTGAAATTCAACCAAATTTTTCTAAATTTCGTTTTTCTACTCTAATTTCTACATTTTTCAACCGATTCTACCCATTCCAACTTTCAACTGTTCATCTTTTGCCTACCTATTCCACAACGTCCCACTTACCAAAAATTCCAAATTTGAAATTCAACCAAATTCTCCAAAATTTCATTTTTCTACTCTAATTTCTACATTGTTCAACCGATTCAACCCATTCCAACTTTCAACTGTTCATCTTTTGCCTACCTATTCCACAACTTCCCGTTTACCAAAAATTCCAAATTTGAAATTCAACCAAATTTTTCAGAATTTCGTTTTTCTACTCTAATTTCTACATTTTTCAACCAATTCTACCCATTCCAAATTTCAACTGTTCATTTTTTGCCTACCTATTCCACAACTTCCCACTGATCAAAAAATCCAAATTTGAAATTCAACCAAATTCTCCAAATTTTCGTTTTTCTACTCTAATTTCTACATTTTTCAACTTATTCAACTCATTCCAACTTTCAACTGTTCATCTTTTGCCAACCTATTCCACAACTTCCCATTTGCCAAAAATTCCAAATTTGAAATTCAACCAAATTTTTCTAAATTTCGTTTTTCTACTCTAATTTCTACATTTTTCAACCGATTCTACCCATTCCAACTTTCAACTGTTCATCTTTTTTCTACCTATTCCACAACTTTCCACTTACCAAAAATTCCAAACTTTGAAATTTGAAATTCAACCAAATTCTCCAAAATTTAGTATTACACTTCTATTTTCCACATTTCTCAAGAAATTCAACTCATTTCAACATCATTCGGCATCATTCCCCAAGAAGTGGTTCAAAATCTTCGCCTTCACACGCAATTTCTCCAGAAATTGCATTTTCTAGTTGTGTGAAGGCGATGGCCTTCACACATATGTTATTCTACACCATTCTCTATTATTATTATTATATTTTATTCTCCACACTTTTTTGTCCCGCTTCTTCTTCCACATAATTCATCCGATTCACTCCGTTCCACTTTTGACGTATTCCAAATATTCACGAGATGAGCGCTTCCATTTTTCTCGTTCCGAAAATTTTCCGATTTCGCAAAATTCGCGAATTTACGACAAATTTTTCCCCATTCATTCTCAATGGCAGATTCGACATTTCACATTTACGTCATTCCCCTTTTAAATTCACCTCATTCAGCACATTCAAACCACATTCGGAATGATTCTCGACATTCCCAAAATTCCCAAATTCAAAAATTTCACGTTTTCACGTTAAAAATTTCGACAAAATTTCACAAAATTTGGTTTTTCACCTCTAATTTCTACATTCTTTGACCGATTCAACCCATTCAAACTTTCAACTGTTCATCTTTTGCCTACCTATTCCACACCTTCCCACTTACCAAAATTTCCCAAAATTTTATTTTGAAATTCACACCAAATTCTACAAAATTTCGTTTTTTCACTCTAAATTCTACATTTTTCAACCGATTCAACCCATTCCAACTTTATTCACTTTGGTCACTTCATCCTTACCATATTCACCCCTTCACCCCCACTTCCACTATGCTTACACAATTCAACCCTTGACCCCCACTTCCAGTGTGGCGGCCATCTTGGATTGACCCTGAAGTGCTCCCAATGAACCTAGAATGAACTGGAAGTGCCCCAAATCGAACCGGAAGTGACCTTAGGTAAACAGGAAGTGACCTCAGGTAAACCGGAAGTGACCCCAAATCAAACCGGAAGTGACCTTTTTAAACCGGAAGTGACCTTTTTAAACCGGAAGTGACCTTTTTAAACCGGAAGTGACCTCAGCTAGACCGGAAGTGCCTCTTATCAAACCGGAAGTGACCCAAATAGACCGGAAGTGACCCAAATCAAACCGGAAGTGACCTTATTTCAACATTAACTGCCCTAAATAGCTACATTAGGCGCTAACTTTTGCATTTATTGTCCGATTGAACCCGTTTCAACATTTTAACCCCAAAAGTGAACCTCCTGAAGCCGTTTTTTATCGTTTTGTTCCAAATTTCAAAAAATTTTGGCGCAATTGTTTTTTCTTTTAATTCCCACTCATTCTCTATGGGATTCAAGATTTGCTCTAACTTCTACATTATTTAACCGTTTCAACCCGTTCCAACTTTCAACTGTTCATCTTTTGCCTACCTATTCCACAATCTCCCACTTACCAAAAATTCCAAACTTTCAAATTTGAAATTCAACCAAATTCACCAGAATTCTGTAGTACACTTCTATTTTCCACATTTCTCAAGAAATTCAACTAATTTCAACATCATTCGGCATCATTCCCCAAGAAGTGATTCAAAGTATTCGCCTTCACACGCAATTTCTCCAGAAATTGCATTTTCTAGTTATTATTATTATTATATTTTATTCTCCACACTTTTTTGTCCCGCTTCTTCTTCCACATAATTCATCCGATTCACTCCGTTCCACTTTTGACGTATTCCAAATATTCACGAGATGAGCGCTTCCATTTTTCTCGTTCCAAAAATTTTCCGATTTCGCAAAATTCGCGAATTTACGACAAATTTTTCCCCATTCATTCTCAATGGCAGATTCGACATTTCACATTTACGTCATTCCCCTTTTAAATTCACCTCATTCAGCACATTCAAACCACATTCGGAATGATTCTCGACATTCCCAAAATTCCCAAATTCAAAAATTTTACGTTTTCACGTTAAAAATTTCGACAAAATTTCACAAAATTTGGTTTTTCACCTCTAATTTCTACATTCTTTGACCGATTCAACCCATTCCAACTTTCAACTGTTCATCTTTTGCCTACCTATTCCACACCTTCCCACTTACCAAAATTTCCCAAAATTTTATTTTGAAATTCACACCAAATTCTACAAAATTTCGTTTTTTCACTCTAAATTCTACATTTTTCAACCGATTCAACCCATTCCAACTTTATTCACTTTGGTCACTTCATCCTTACCATATTCACCCCTTCACCCCCACTTCCACTATGCTTACACAATTCAACCCTTGACCCCCACTTCCAGTGTGGCGGCCATCTTGGATTGACCCTGAAGTGCTCCCAATGAACCTAGAATGAACCGGAAGTGCCCCAATTCGAACCGGAAGTGACCTTAGGTAAACAGGAAGTGACCTCAGGTAAACCGGAAGTGACCCCAAATCAAACCGGAAGTGACCCAAATCAAACCGGAAGTGACCCCAAATGAACCGGAAGTAACCCCAGGTAAACCGGAAGTGACCCTAAATCAAACCGGAAGTGACCTTTTCAAACCGGAAGTGACCTTTTTAAACCGGAAGTGACCCCAAATAAACCGGAAGTGACCTCAGCTAGACCGGAAGTGCCTCTTATCACACCGGAAGTGACCCAAATAGACCGGAAGTGACCCAAATAAAACCGGAAGTGACCCCAAATGAACCGGAAGTGACCTCAAGTAAACCGGAAGTGACCCCAAATCAAACCGGAAGTGACCTTTTTAAACCGGAAGTGACCTTTTTAAACCGGAAATGACCCCAAATAAACCGGAAGTGACCTCAGCTAGACCGGAAGTGCCTCTTATCAAACCGGAAGTGACCCAAATAGACCGGAAGTGACCCAAATCAAACCGGAAGTGACCCCAAATGAACCGGAAGTGACCTCAAGTAAACCGGAAGTGACCCCAAATCAAACCGGAAGTGACCTTTTTAAACCGGAAGTGACCTTTTTAAACCGGAAGTGACCCCAAATAAACCGGAAGTGACCTCAGCTAGACCGGAAGTGACCCAAATAGACCGGAAGTGACCCAAATCAAACCGGAAGTGACCTTATTTCAACATTAACTGCCCTAAATAGCTACATTAGGCGCTAACTTTTGCATTTATTGTCCGATTGAACCCGTTTCAACATTTTAACCCCAAAAGTGAACCTCCTGAAGCCGTTTTTTATCGTTTTGTTCCAAATTTCAAAAAATTTTGGCGCAATTGTTTTTTCTTTTAATTCCCACTCATTCTCTATGGGGATTCAAGATTTGCTCTAACTTCTACATTATTTAACCGTTTCAACCCGTTCCAACTTTCAACTGTTCATCTTTTGCCTACCTATTCCACAATCTCCCACTTACCAAAAATTCCAAACTTTCAAATTTGAAATTCAACCAAATTCACCAAAATTCTGTAGTATACTTCTATTTTCCATATTTCTCAAGAAATTCAACTCATTTCAACATCATTCGGCATCATTCCCCAAGAAGTGATTCAAAGTATTCGCCTTCACACGCAATTTCTCCAGAAATTGCATTTTCTAGTTATTATTATTCTTCTATTTTATTCCCGCCACTTTTTTGTCCCGCTTCTTCTTCCACATAATTCATCCGATCCACTCCGTTCCACTTTTGACGTATTCCAAATATTCACGAGATGAGCGCTTCCATTTTTCTCGTTCCGAAAATTTTCCGATTTCGCAAAATTCGCGAATTTACGACAAATTTTTCCCCATTCATTCTCAATGGCAGATTCGACATTTCACAATTACGTCATTCCCCTTTTAAATTCACCTCATTCAGCACATTCAAACCACATTCGGAATGATTCTCGACATTCCCAAAATTCCCAAATTCAAAAATTTCACGTTTTCACGTTAAAAATTCCGACAAAATTTCACGAAATTTCGTTTTTCACCTCTAATTTCTACATTTTTCGACCGATTCAACCCGTTCCAACTTCCAACTGTTCATCTTTTGCCTACCTATTCCACAACTTCCCACTTGCAAAAAAATTCCAAATTTTCAAATTTGAAATTCAACCAAATTCTTCCTAATTTCGTTTTTCTACTCTAATTTCTACATTTTTCAACCGATTCAACCCATTCCAACTTTCAACTGTTCATCTTTTGCCTGCCTATTCCACAACTTCTCACCTACCAAAAATTCCAAAATTTCAAATTTGAAATTCAACCAAATTCTCCAGAATTTCGTTTTTCTACTCTAATATCTACGTTTTTCAACCGATTCAACCCATTCCAACTTTCAACTGTTCATCTTTTGCCTACCTATTCCACACCTTCCCACTTACCAAAATTTCCAAATTTTCAATTTTGAAATTCAACTAAATTCTACAAAATTTGGTTTTTCTACTCTAATTTCTACATTTTTCAAACGATTCAACCCATTCCAACTTTATTCACTTTGGTCACCTCATCCATACCATATTCCCCCCCTTCACCCCCACTTCCACTATGCTTACACAATTCAACCCTTGACCCCCACTTCCAGTGTGGCGGCCATCTTGGATTGACCCTGAAGTGCTCCCAATGAACCTAGAATGAACCGGAAGTGCCCCAAATCGAACCGGAAGTGACCTTAGGTAAACAGGAAGTGACCTCAGGTAAACCGGAAGTGACCCCAAATCAAACCGGAAGTGACCTTTTTAAACCGGAAGTGACCCTAAATAAACCGGAAGTGACCTCAGCTAGACCGGAAGTGCCTCTAATCAAACCGGAAGTGACCCAAATAGACCGGAAGTGACCCAAATCAAACCGGAAGTGACCCCAAATGAACCGGAAGTTACCCCAGGTAAACCGGAAGTGACCCCAAATCAAACCGGAAGTGACCTTTTTAAACCGGAAGTGACCTTTTTAAACCGGAAGTGACCCCAAATAAACCGGAAGTGACCTCAGCTAGACCGGAAGTGCCTCTAATCAAACCGGAAGTGACTCAAATAGACCGGAAGTGACCCAAATGAAACAGGAAGTGACCCCAAATGAACTGGAAGTGACCTTAGGTAAACCGGAAGTGCCCCCAAATCAAACCAGAAGTGACCTTTTTAAACCGGAAGTGACCTTTTTAAACCGGAAGTGACCCCAAATAAACCGGAAGTGACCTCAGCTAGACCGGAAGTGCCTCTATTCAAACCGGAAGTGACTCAAGTAGACCGGAAGTGACCCAAATCAAACCGGAAGTGACCCCAAATGAACCGGAAGTGACCTCAGGTAAACCGGAAGTGACCCCAAATCAAACCGGAAGTGACCTTTTAAAACCGGAAGTGTCCCCAAATCAAACCGGAAGTGACCTTTTTAAACCGGAAGTGACCCCAAATAAACCAGAAGTGACCTCAGCTAGACCGGAAGTGCCTCTTATCAAACCGGAAGTGACCCAAATAGACCGGAAGTGACCCAAATCAAACCGGAAGTGACCCCAAATGAACCGGAAGTGACCTCAGGTAAACCGGAAGTGACCCCAAATCAAACCGGAAGTGACCTTTTAAAACCGGAAGTGTCCCCAAATCAAACCGGAAGTGACCTTTTTAAACCGGAAGTGACCCCAAATAAACCAGAAGTGACCTCAGCTAGACCGGAAGTGCCTCTTATCAAACCGGAAGTGACCCAAATAGACCGGAAGTGACCCAAATCAAACCGGAAGTGACCCCAAATGAACCGGAAGTGACCACAGGTAAACCGGAAGTGACCCCAAATCAAACCGGAAGTGACCTTTTTAAACCGGAAGTGACCTTTTTAAACCGGAAGTGACCCCAAATAAACCGGAAGTGACCTCAGCTAGACCACAAGTGCCTCTAATCAAACCGGAAGTGACCCAAATAGACCGGAAGTGTCCCAAAGCAAACCGGAAGTGACAATATTTCAACATTAAGTGCCCTAAATACATACATTTGCACTAACTTTTGCAAATTTTGCCCGATTAAACCCGTTTCAACATTTTAACCCCAAAAGTGAACCTCCTGAAGCCGTTTTTTCCTTTTGTTCCAAATTTCAAAAAATTTTGGCGCATTTTTTTTTCTTTTAATTCCCATTCATTCTCTATTAGGATTCAAGATTTGCTCTAACTTCTACATTTTTTAACCGATTCAACTCGTTCCAACTTTCAACTGTTCATCTTTTGCCTTCCTATTCCACAACTTCCCACTTACCAAAAATTCTCTACAATTTGGTTTTTCTACCTTAATTTCTACATTTTTCAACTTATTCAACCCATTCCACCTTTCAACTGTTCATCATTTTCCTACCTATTCCACAACTTCCCACTTACCCAAAATTCCAAATTTTCAATTTTGAAATTCACACCCAATATTCCCAAATTTGCTTTTTCCCTTCTAATTTCTACATTTTTCAACCGATTCAACTCTTTTCAACATCATTCTGCAGCATTCCCCAAGTATTTATTCAACCTCTTCACCTTCACACGCAATTTCTTCAGGAATTGCAAATTCTAGTTATTATTCTACTTATTCCGCTCACTTTTTTGACGCTTAACTACTTCCACATACTTCAACCGATTCACTCCGTTCCACTTTTCACTTATTCCAAATATTCATGACACGGCTGCTTACATTTTTTTTGTTCGAAAAATTTTCCGTTTTCACAAAATTCACGATGTTGTGGCATTTTTTTCCCCATTCATTCTTAATGGCAGATTCAACATTTCACATTTTTGTTGTTCCAGTTTGAAATTCACTTATTTCAACACATTCAAATCACATTGGGGACATTCCCAAACTTGCCAAATTAAAAAATTTCACGTTTTCACTTTTAAAATTTGCACAAAATTTTGCAAAATTTCACAAAATTTAGTTTTTCACTTCAGTTTCTACATTTTCCCACCGATTCAACTCGTTCCAACTTTCAACTGTTCATCTTTTGCCTACCTATTCCACACCTTCCCACTTAGCAAAATTTCCAAATTTTCAATTTTGAAATTCACACCAAATTTTCCCCAAATTTAGTTTTTCCCTTCTAATTTCTACATTTTTCAACCGATTCAACCCATTCCAACTTTATTCACTTTGTTCACCTTATGCTTACCATATTCACCCCCTTCACCCCCACTTCCACAATTCAACCCTTGACCCCCACTTCCAGAGTGGCGGCCATCTTGGATTGACCCTGAAGTGCCCCAATGAACCCGGAATGAACTGGAAGTGCCCCAAATCAAACCGGAATTGACCCCAAATCAAACCGGAATTGACCCCAAATGAACCGGAAGTGACCTCAGGTAAACCGGAAGTGACCCCAAATCAAACCGGAAGTGACCCCAAATCAAACCGGAAGTGACCTTTTTAAACCGGAAGTGACCCCAAATAAACCGGAAGTGACCTCAGCTAGACCGGAAGTGCCTCTAATCAAACCGGAAGTGACCTAAATAGACCGGAAGTGACCCAAATCAAACCGGAAGTGACCCCAAATGAACCGGAAGTGACCTCAGGTAAACCGGAAGTGACCCCAAATCAAACCGGAAGTGACCTTTTTTAACCGGAAGTGACCCCAAATAAACCGGAAGTGACCTCAGCTAGACCGGAAGTGCCTCTATTCAAACCGGAAGTGACTCAAATAGACCGGAAGTGACCCAAATCAAACCGGAAGTGACCCCAAATGAACCGGAAGTGACCTCAGGTAAACCGAAAGTGACCCCAAATCAAACCGGAAGTGAGCTTTTTAAACCGGAAGTGACCTATTTAAACCGGAAGTGACCCCAAACAAACCGGAAGTGACCTCAGCTAGACCAGAAGTGCCTCTTATCAAACCGGAAATGACTCAAATAGACCGGAAGTGACCCAAATCAAACCGGAAGTGACCCCAAATGAACCGGAAGTGACCTCAGGTAAACCGGAAGTGACCCCAAATCAAACCGGAAGTGACCTTTTAAAATCGGAAGTGTCCCCAAATCAAACCGGAAGTGAGCTTTTTAAACCGGAAGTGACCCCAAATAAACCAGAAGTGACCTCAGCTAGACCGGAAGTGCCTCTTATCAAACCGGAAGTGACCCAAATAGACCGGAAGTGACCCAAATCAAACCGGAAGTGACCCCAAATGAACCGGAAATGACCACAGGTAAACCTGAAGTGACCCCAAATTAAACCGGAAGTGACCTTTTTAAACCGGAAGTGACCCCAAATAAACCGGAAGTGACCTCAGCTAGACCAGAAGTGCCTTTAATCAAACCGGAAGTGACCCAAATAGACCGGAAGTGACCCAAATCAAACCAGAAGTGACAATATTTCAACATTAAGTGCCCTAAATACCTACATTTGCGCTAACTTTTGCAAATTTTGCCCGATTAAACCCGTTTCAACATTTTAACCCCAAAAGTAAACCTCCTGAAGCCGTTTTTTTCCTTTTGTTCCAAATTTAAAAAAATTTTGGCGGATTTTTTTTTTCTTTTAATTCCCATTCATTCTCTATTAGGATTCAAGATTTGCTCTAACTTCTACATTTTTTAACCGATTCAACTCGTTCCAACTTTCAACTGTTCATCTTTTGCCTTCCTATTCCACAACTTCCCACTTACCAAAAATTCTCTACAATTTGGTTTTTCTACCTTAATTTCTACATTTTTCAACTTATTCAACCCATTCCACCTTTCAACTGTTCATCATTTTCCTACCTATTCCACAACTTCCCACTTACCCAAAATTCCAAATTTTCAATTTTGAAATTCACACCCAATTTTCCCAAATTTGCTTTTTCCCTTCTAATTTCTACATTTTTCAACCGATTCAACTCTTTTCAACATCATTCTGCAGCATTCCCCAAGTATTTATTCAACCTCTTCACCTTCACACGCAATTTCTTCAGGAATTGCAAATTCTAGTTAGTGTGAAGGTGAAGACCTTCACACTATTGTTATTGCTGTCCTTTATTGTGTGAAGGCGAAGGCCTTCACACATTGTTATTCTACTTTATTATTGTGTGAAGGCGAAGGCCTTCACACATTGTTATTCTACTTTATTATTATTATTATTATTATTATTATTATTATTATTAAACAACTTATTCCGCCCGCTTTTTTGGCACCTAACTAGTCCTACATGCTTCAACCGATTCACCCCGTTCAAACTTTCACGCATTCCAAAAATTCATGGCATGCTTGCTACCATTTTTTTTGTTGATAACATTTACCATTTTTGTGTAATTAGCAAATTTGTGACTTTTAAATCCCCATTCATTCTTAATGGCGATTTCAACACGAGCCACTTTCCCGCGTGGGTTCGAATTTTACACGTGTCACATCTGGCGTCTCACCCTTACACAAACTCACACGACACTGGCTGCAGTTATTTTCGTCATAAACATTTATCGTTTTTGCATAATTAGTACATTTGTGGTGTAAAATTACGCATTCATTCTTAATGGCGCATTCAACATGAACATTCTTGACATTAAGCAAATTCCACCACTTCAAAAAGCAAACCAAATAGCTCAGTTAGTATAGCGGGCCCTTCAGGTCTCTGGCCACTTCCCCGCGTGAGTTCGATTCCAACTGCGGGCACTGCTTTTTTTCCTTTTTATTCACTGCTTAATATTTTTAACACGAATGATTTGTAACTTGTCATTTTACCATTTATTTTAATAATAATTTATTTTCCTTTTTATTCTTCCCGCTTATCATTTTTAATGCTTATCATTTGTAACTCTCGTCATTTTCCCATTTATTGTATAATAATTTGATTTCCTTTATATTCTTCCCGCTTATCATTTTTATCGTTGATCATTTGTAACTTTTGTCATTTTCCCATTTATTTTATAATAATTTAATTTCCTTTTTATTCTTCCCGCTTATCATTATTCACGCTTTTCATTTGTAACTCTTGTCATTTTCCCATTTATTTTATTCATAATTTATCATTTATTTCCCTTTTTATTTTTCCCACTCATCATTTTTCCTATTTATTTTATTTCTCATCATTTATCATTATTTATTTCCCTTTTTATTTTTACCACTTATTTTTCCCATTTATTTCATTCATCATCATTTATTTCCCTTTTTATTTTTCCTGCTTATCATTTTAACACATCATTTTACCCATTTACGTTATTCATCATCATTCATATTCATTAATTTCCCTCTTTCATTTTTCCTGTCTTTCATTTCTAAAAA